>NW_011500693.1:31364-31607 GCF_000495115.2 Populus euphratica | reverse complement strand
GGCCTGCATTTACCTTTCATTTATGTGATAGGCCTGCATTAAAAATGAACATTTACCACAAATTAAAGGTATCTTATATTATTAGATATATTATTATAAAACATGTTTTAGTTAAGGAGTTATTGATACTTCAAGTACAAAATGATGATATAAAACCTTGATAAAAATACACTTTTAAGTACTAATCACACCCCCCAACTATCCAGAGTCCCTAGTAATCAAAGCGTTAAAATAAAAAAATAA
>NW_011500693.1:9971-31284 GCF_000495115.2 Populus euphratica | reverse complement strand
AGCGTTAAAAGAATTTGCAAATTCCACAAAGCAAGGTATTCATCATTTAACTTCCATTAATCTATCCAGATAAACAAACTCTCGTTAAATTTATATACCTACTCAATACCTCTTAACAAGATATTCATAAACCTTTCTTTTGTGCTCAATGTATCAACATATAATTATGAGGCTTTTCTTGAAAGAAAACAAAATTTTTGTTCTAATGTTTAAAGTTAACTTCATTGGGTTGGGATTATTATTTTTGTCTTCTTCTTCTTTTTTTTTTTAAATATATATACATATAATTTAAAAACAACATGCATCTTTAACCCATGTAATGAGCTTTCGGCTAATGACTCCCAGACTAGTTGGTCTTAGGGCATTAGGTGTTAAGACACCCCTACGAGCTTAGTAACTTGGGTCGTAGATACTAATATGTAGATAGTGCAATGTTTAATTCCCTTAAGCTTTTCTCTTTAACCCATGTAACAAGCGTTGGGCCAATAGCTCCCAAGTCAGTTGACTTTAGGGTATTAGGTGTTAAAACACCCCTTCGGGCTTAATTGCTTAGGTTAGGGAGGCTACGAAACCAAACTTATCTACATTTTTATTATTATCATTTTTTTTTCATTTTTTTTAATTATATACAATCCCTTTCCCTTAGTTGTTACCTTTAACAAAAGAACATAAATAATATAATAATTCAATATGCAACCCACAATCATATGTTAAAGTGTGTGTGTGTGTGTGTAAATTAATGTTTAAGAATACATGTTAAATAAATATATGAGCAGAATTATGTAATAACAATGCGAGAGTTTGTAAATCTGAATATTTCATGAAGTATTATAATAGACCTTGTTAAAAATGATTACTAAGATGCGTCTCAAGAGTCATAAAAGTTTTCTTTACTCTGCTAAGATATGTCTCAAGAGTTACTTTAACAAAAAAGCACTTTGCCATCATAGTAACAACAATTTTGCACATGCTTTATGAAATAGAAAACACAGTTTTTTTTTTTTTAGCTACTACCCTCCCCCTCCAACTAAAACAAAACATTGTCCTCAATGTTCTAAGGTAGAAAGATAGAGTATAAAAGATATCACCTAAAATAACGAACACTAACAAACCTGAAACACACTTAAACAAATATAAGAAACAACAAAACACAAATATTATGCTATTAATAAAACCAAAAGACACAAGTTTTTACAAACAAAAATTCAAATCGCAGTTATGATTGTGGCTCACATCTTCCCTTGGTTTTACGTCCAAGAACGGCTTAAACACCCTCTATGGGTCGGGGATAAGCTTCCCATCCAGTTTTCTTAAAAACCGGCAAATAGGGTCTTTTTTAGTCAGATTCCCAAGACTATATCGAGCATGTTCTTTATGGAATAATGGTCATAAATCATGAATTGCACGATGCTTGTCTCGACTATGATAAGACTTAAGAGTCAATAGAAGATTATCTAAAGACTCTCTATGCTTTGAAATAAATCCCACCTTTTGATAATTTTCACAGGTTTTGCGGAATGCATGTGATTCCTTGAATATGGTGGGCCAGTAAAATCCGCTTTGTAAGATTTCTACAATCCTCTTTTTTGACGAGAAATGATCCCCACGTACCTTAGAGTGATAAAATTTAATGAAATTACTTACCTTATTGTCAGGAATGCATTTTTGAAATATTTGATCAGGACAATAATTGAATAAGTAATGGTCATCCTAATAAAAAATTTGCACATTGCTCAAAAATTTTCTTTTGTCTTCAGTACTCTAGTGAGCTGGCAAAAATCCTGAAGCAAGAAAATTGATATTTTTAGCAAACTAAGGCATTAAACTAAGAGAAAGTAGAGATTTATCAGGAAAGTAATCATTGATTGGTGTGATGTCGGGTGTCGAATCTATTGTCACTTTTGATAAAAGATCTGCATCAACATTTTGGGTGCCTTTTTCACCCTCGATTTCTTCTTGATTGGTCATGGCATGAGGAAACAGAAGTGCTAGTGGGGAATCAGTCTTTTCCTTGCAATATTCAGATTCAACCCTTTCCTTACCCTTAGAGATTGACTCATCATCTTTCTCACAAGGTTTAAGAGTGGGCTTTTTAATAACCTTACCACTGCAAAGAGTGATGACTGATTTGACCTGATCCATGTGTTGACTTCCAAAACTACTTGCATTTGCATTGTATTGCTCCTTGGGATTTTGCTGTGGTCGAGATGGAAACTTATGTTTCTCTTGAAAACTGGGAGCAAATGTGAATTTTGCAAGAGTATCTTTAAAATCTGTTATGCTTTGAGCAAGTTGAGTGTTGATTGTCTCTTGTTTCTTAATGAATGCATACAAAGTTTCCTCAAAATTTCTTGTAGGAGGTGGAGCATAAGGAGGTACATATCCATGAGAATTTTGGAAATTGTGGTGTGCTTGAAATGGTGGTACAAAGTTGTCTCAAATTCCCTTAAATGCAAGTATGGATTTTCCAATTCTAAGCCATGAAAAGAAGGTAAAAGTTGAATAATACCTAGCTTAAAATTAAAATGAGATGCATCAGGAGAAAAAACTATGCATGATGGTGCACTTATTCTTGTGGGATTCATGTGGTCTCTAAGTGTTCTAGCACGGTTATTCTCATTATTCTCATTATGAAGTGATTGATTATCTTCTTCGGCCATATTTTCTGAAAATGATGAGGAAACCCTACAAAGTCTACCACTTGATGTACGTGATCACACTCTCATGCACGTGTAGAAATAGAATAAAAGAAAAAAAAAACAAAAGAAGAGGAAACAAGAGAAAAGAAACAAAGTTATATACAAGAAAAGTGAAAAGAGAAAATAAAATAACTACTATAATTTATACAAAAACTTACCTCCCCGGCAACGGCGCCAAAAACTTGACACGATGAAAATATTAATGTCTGCTCCCAAGTGTAGGAGTGTCGAAGTAATAAATAACCCGGCAAGACCGGGGTCGAACCACAGGGAGGTTAATTGTACAAATTATAAATAGCAATAATTCAACAACAATAATAATAATAGTAATAAGAACAACAACAACAACAACAACAACAACAATAATAATAATAATAATAATAGTAGTAGTAGTAATAATAATAATAAAAAAAGAAGAAGAAGAAGAAGAAGATGAGAACTTTGATATGGAATATTAACGTAAAGATTTAACAACGATAAAAATAAATGTCAAGGTTAAAGGATCCACTAATGGTATGTCAAACAAGTATAGTATAAACTCTTATTAGTCAATTGGAAACCACACACAAAGGAGGTTTGATCAGTACTTAAAAGTGCATTTTTATCATGATTTTATATCATCATTTTGCACTTGAAGTATCAATAACTCCTTAACTAAAGCATGTTTTATAATAATATATTTAATAATATAAGATACCTTTAATTTGTGGTAAATGTTCATTTTAAATGCAGGCCCATCACATAAATGAAAGGATTGATTGATGACTTTAAGAACTTAAATTGCAAGGATAAAGAGATGGCCAAATTTAGAAAAGAGATGTCGGTGCAATCCAAACCGGAACACTGTTTGGTAATTGGGTCATAACTGGAGTTCAATCCAAACCGGAACACTGTTCGGTAATTGGGTCATATCTAGAGCTCTATATCTCAGATTTAGGTCCAATTTATATGGATGGAAAGGTAAGACATAGGCCTACAACTTTCATATAGAGCCCAAGATCTAAAAAGGTCATTTTCAAGTCCAAATTGTAGCAACAACAAAGAAGCCCAAATCTGTCTTCCAGCCCAAGCACTGTTCAGTATTGTGGCCATATCTAGAGTTCTAGAAGTCTAAATGAGCTGAAGTTTTTACACAAGAAAGCTGAGACAATTGCCTACAACTTTCATGTTTCCAACTGGCTCCAATTTTGACGTTATCAATGACGTTTTGGGCAGACAAGAGAAGATAAGGATTATCACCAAGTCAAAAGTTGGCCACCCACTTATCAATTAGTCATCAAATCAATAGTTTCCAATTTTGGCCTATAAAAGGAGGCATTTGCCATGGATTTAGGCATCTTGGTTTCCAGATCAAGATCATGCTCTTCCTTTCTCTCTTTGTATTTTTTGTAATGTTTATGCTTTGCTTTCATTAATATCAAGTTTATGCCTTTCATTTCCTTTCCTTTACTTAGTTAACTTTTATGTTCTTATTTTGTTTATCTATTTTGCTTTCTTTCATTAGGTCTAGCTAAGTTAGTTATGTCAAGGTGAAAAGGTTACACTAATGGTGTAAGAATAAGTATAATGTAAACTTAATATGGACTTTAATGTTTGATACTAACATGTTTTGTATTTGTTATCTTGTTCACTCTTTAATACTTTGCTTGTTAAATGATTAATCTTGATTTATGTTGTATAACACTTGGTACAACAAATGCTTGGCACTTTCATAGCCCATAATGTATGGTATAACCGACACCTGAGCTATGAAAGGAACTTGATTTGTTGTTAACATAAGTTATAATCATGAATGCTTGACGAGATTTACAAGTATTAGCATTAATTGAATAAAATGACTAATATAATCATGTTAACAATATATAATGTGATTGGAACCTCCTTTGTGTGTGGTTTCCAATTCAATAATAAGAGTTTATACTATACTTGTTTGATATACCATTAGTGAAACCTCTAACCTTGACATTTGTTATTATTCTTGTTTAATCCTTACATTAATATTCCATCTTCAAGTTCTCATCATCTTCTTCTTCTTCTCTTTCTTTATAATTATTATTACTACTACTACTACTACTACTACTACTACTACTATTATTATTATTATTGTTATTATTATTGTTGTTGTTATTGTTATTGTTATTGTTATTGTTATTGTTGTTGTATTATTGTTATTTATAATTTGTACAATTAACCTCCCTGTGGTTCGACCCCGGTTTTGCCGGGTTATTTATTACTTCGACACTTCTGCACTTGGGAGAAGACATCAATCTTTTGGTCGTGTCATGTTTTTGGCGCTGTTGCCGGGGAGGTAAGTTCTTGTATAAATTATAGTATTTATTTTATTTTCTCTTTTCACTTTTCTTGTATATAACTTTGTTTCTTTTCTTTTGTTTCTTTTTATTTTGTTTTCTTCCTCCTTCTTTTGCTTTCTTCTTCTTTTTTTATTTTATTCCTACACGTGCATGAGAGTGTGGTCACGTACATCAAGTGGTAGACTTTGTAGGGTATCCTCATCATTTTCAGAAAATATGGCTGAAGAAGATAATCAATCACGTCATAATGAAAATAATGAGAATAACCGTGCTAGAACACTTAGAGACCACATGAATCCCACAAGAACAAGTGCACCATCATGCATAGTTTTTCCTCCTGATGCATCTCATTTTAATTTTAAACCAGGTATTATTCAACTTTTACCTTCTTTTCATGGTTTAGAATTGGAAAATCCATACTTGTATTTAAGGGAATTTGAAGAGGTCTGCAACACATATAATAATTTAAATTGTAGCATGAACACCATCAGATTAAAGCTTTTCCCTTTTTGATTAAAAGATAAAGCTAAAACATGGCTATAAAATTTAAGACCAAGATCCATTCATGCTTGGGATGAAATGCAGCAACAATTTTTAAAGAAGTTTTTCCCATCTCATAGAACAAACTCTTTCAAGAGACAAATCACCACTTTCACTCAAAAACCAGGAGAAACATTTTACCAATGTTGGGATAGGTATCGAGACTTGCTTAGTACTTGCCCTCATCATGGTTTTGAAACATGGAGATTGGTTTCACATTTCTATGAAGGGTTAACACCTAAAGATAGGCAAATGGTTGAATTGATGTGCAATGGAACTTTTGAAGATAAAGACCCTGATGAAGCAATGGAGTACTTAGACTTGTTAGCTGAAAATGCTCAAAATTGGGACACTACGGGTACTTATGAGGCACCGAGTAAACCTCAACCTCACACATCTAGTGGAGGCGAAAATGCTCAAAATTGGGACACCGCGGGTACATATGAGGCACCGAGTAAAACTCAACCTCATACATCTAGTGGAGGGATGTACAACCTTAGGGAAGATCATGACCTTCAAGCCAAGTTTGCATCTTTAGCTAGAAAAGTCGAGGCACTAGAATTGAAAAAGAGTGGTCAATTAAAATCTGTTGAAAACATTGTGTGTCAAATCTGTGAAACAAATGAACACTCAACCAACGATTGTCCAACCTTGCCTTCTTTTAAGGAATGTCTCCATGAACAAGCCCATGCTTTAAACAGTTTTCAACGGGCCAAACAACCCATACTCCCAAACATACAACCCTGGTTGGAGAAATCACCCAAATTTTAGTTGGAAGAGTGAGAACAACAATGCACAAACTTCACAACCACCGTTTCAAGCACACCATAATTTCTAAGCACAAACTTCACAACCACCGTTTCAAGCACACCACAATTTCCAAAATTCTCATGGATATGCACCTCCTTATGCTCCACCTCCTAGAAGAAATCTTGAGGAAACATTGCATGCATTCATTAAAAAGCAAGAGACAATCAATACTCAACTTGCTCAAAACATGACAGATTTTAAAGATACTCTTGCAAAATTAACATCTGCTCTCAATTTTCAAGAGAAAGGTAAGTTTCCATCTCAACCACAACAAAAACCCAAGGGGCAATATAATGCAAATGCAAGTAGTTCCGGAAACCAACACATGGATCAAGTCAAAATCAGTCACTACTCTGCGCAGTGGTAAGGTTATTGAAAAACCCTCTCTTGAACCTTATGAGAAAGATGATGAGTCAATCTCTAAGGGTAAGGAAGGGGTTGAATTTGAAAATTGCAAAGAAAAGACTGATTCTCTGTTAGCACTTCCATTTCCTCAAGCCATGACCAAACAAAGGAAAGTTAATCACAACTCTGAAATCTTTGAAACTTTCAAACAGGTAAGGATCAATATACCTTTGCTGGATGCTATTAAACAGGTTCCTTCCTATGCTAATTTTTTGAAAGATCTCTGCACTGTGAAGAGGAAACTGAATGTGAAAAAGAAAGCCTTTCTAGTGGAACAAGTAAGTATCATTCTTCAAAACAATAATGCTTTGAAATATAAAGACCCTGGTTGTCCTACAATTTCCTGCTTTATTGGAGAGCATAAAATTGAAAAAGCCGTACTTGATCTTGGTGCTAGTGTGAATTTACTTCCATATTCAGTTTTTCAGAGTCTCAATCTAGGTGAGTTAAAACCAACTTCTATAACTCTTTTACTTGCCGATAGATCTATAAAAGTGCCTAGAGGAATAATTGAAGATGTGTTAGTACAATTCGATAAATTCATTTATCCTGTGGATTTTATTCTCTTAGACACACAACCTGTTGAAGTATGTAATTCATTTCCTGTTATTTTAGGACGTCCATTTCTTGCAACTTCTAATGCATTGATTAATTGTAGGAATGGACTGATTAAGCTATCATTTGGAAACATGACATTGGAGATGAATATTTTCAACATTTGCAAGCAACCTAGAGATGATAATGATTTACAGGAAGTGGACTTTACTGAAAAATTAATTTATGATTAATTTCCAACCACTTCCAATGAAATTGAGATTGATGAATCTGATGATTTGGAAATGATTTATTTTCAGGAAGAATCAAAGACAAGTAATTAGAGGCCACAAATTGAGGAATTGCCACCACGATCAATTAAGTCAATACCTTCAAGTGTTCAACCACCAAAGCCTGATTTGAAGTCGTTGCCATCCAATCTCAAATACTCATTTTTGGGAGAAAATGAAACTTTTCCGGTAATAATCTCTTCCAAACTTAATGCACATTAAGAAGGTAAGTTATTACAAACTCTCAAAATGCACAAAAATGCATTAAGATGGACCATAGCTGATATAAAAGGAATTAGTCCTTTGATTTGTACACACAGAATTTATTTAGAGGAAAATGCTAAACCCTCTAGAGAAATGCAACGAAGGCTAAATCCTAATATGAAAGTAGTGAAAAATGAAGTCATTAAGCTTCTAGATAATGAAATCATTTATCCTATTTCTGACAGCAAATGGGTAAGTCCTACCCAAGTTGTACCTAAGAAGTCTGGAGTCACTATGATAACAAATGAGAACAATGAGTTAATTCCCACTAGAACTGTTACTGGTTGGCGCATGTGCATTGACTATAGGAAACTTAATTCAATGACTAGAAAAGACCATTTTCCTTTACCTTTCATGGATCAAATCCTAGAAAGAGTTGCAGGTCATGAATTTTATTGTTTCCTAGATGGCTATTCGGGTTACAACCAAATTGAAATTGCATTGGAAGATCAAGAAAAGACTACTTTCACATGTCCATTTGGTACTTTTGCATATCGAAGGATGCCTTTTGGATTATGTAATGCACCAGCCACATTTCAAAGATGCATGCTTAGTATATTTAGTGATATGGTTGAACATTTTCTTGAGATCTTCATGGATGATTTTTCTGTTTTTGGCGATTCATTTGATGATTGTTTGACTAACTTAGAAAAGGTTTTGACCAGGTGTGAAGAGAAGAATCTTGTGCTGAATTGGAAAAAATGTCATTTTATGGTAATAAACGACATTGTACTTGGTCACATTGTTTCATCAAAAGGAATTGAGGTTGACAAATCTAAAATCGAGTTAATTGCAAACTTGCCAATACCAAAATCTCTTAAAGATGTTAGATCATTCCTAGGACATGCTGGTTTTTATAGAAGGTTCATCAAAGATTTTAATGTAATATCTAAGCCTTTAAGTAACCTTCTAACAAAGGATACTATTTTTGAATGGACTGAACATTGTGAAGAAGCCTTTGTTAAACTTAAAAACTTGCTTACTTGTGCTCCTATCATTCAACCTCCCGATTGGTCATTACCTTTTGAAATAATGTGTGATGCTAGTGATTATGTCGTAGGTGCTGTTTTGGGACAAAGAAAAGATAAGAAACCTTATGTAATTTACTATGCAAGTAAAACTTTAAATAATGCTCAAATGAATTATACCACCACTGAAAAAGAATTACTTGCAGTAGTATTTGCATGTGAAAAATTCAGATCTTATCTTGTTGGCTCACCTGTTGTTGTTTTTAGTGATCATGCAGCATTGAAATATCTTCTTTCTAAGAAAGATTATAAGGCTAGATTGGTGCGGTGGATTTTATTACTTCAAGAATTTGATATCACAATCAAAGATAAGAAAGGCAGCGAAAATGTTGTCGCAGATCACTTGTCAAGATTGACAATAGATTCGAAAACTAACATCACACCAATCGATGACTACTTTCCTGATGAATCTTTACTTTCTGTCTCTACAATGCCTTGGTTTGCTAATATTGTCAATTTTCTTGTTTCAGGACAATTGCCAGCTCATTGGAGTACCCAAGATAAAAGAAAGTTCTTGAATGAAGTGAAGAACTTTTATTGGGATGATCCTTATTTATTCAAATATTGTCTTGATCAAATATTTCGAAGATGCATTCCGGACAAAGTGGATTTTATTGGCCCACCATGTTCAAAGACTCACATGCATTCTGCAAGTCTTGTGAAAATTGTCAAAAGTTGGGATCTATTTCAAAACGTCACATGATGCCTTTAAATCCTATTATTGTCATTGAGATCTTTGATTGTTGGGATATAGATTTCATGGGTCCATTCCCTCCATCATTTGGTTTCTTATACATATTAGTCACAGTAGATTATGTTTCAAAATGGATAGAGGCAATTCCAAGTCGAAACAATGATCACAAAACAGTGATAAAGTTTTTGAAAGAAAATATTTTGAGTCGATTTGGAGTCCCTCGAGCCATAATAAGTGATGGTGGAACACATTTCTGCAACAAGCCATTTGAGTCTTTAATGAAGAAATATGGAATCACACACAAAGTTGCCACCCCTTATCACCCTCAAACAAGTGGACAAGTAGAGCTTGCTAATAGGGAGATCAAACATATTTTGGAGAAAACAGTGAACCCTAGTAGGAAAGACTGGTCTTTAAGACTTAATGATGCACTTTGGGCTTATCGAACTGCTTATAAAACATCATTAGGTATGTCACCTTATAGACTAGTCTATGAAAAACCTTGTCACTTGCCTGTGGAACTTGAACATAAAGCTTATTGGGCTATTAAAGCTTTCAATCCAAATCTGGATGATGCTAGTCAACTGCGAAAATTACAAATAAATGAGCTTGAGGAAATAATAAATGATGCATATGAAAATTCAAGAATTCATAAAGCAAGAATTAAAGAGTTTCATGACAAGAAAATACAGAGAAAAACCTTCAATGTTGGTCAAAACGTCTTGCTTTATAATTCTCGACTGCATTTATTTCCTGGAAAATTAAGATCAAGATGGAGCGGTCCTTTTATTGTGAAACATGTGTATCCATATGGGGCCTATGACATCGAGAATCCAAAGAATGACAATGTTTTCAAGGTAAATGGACATCGTCTGAAAGTTTACTTTGATAATTTTTCAGTTGAACATAACTCTATTGAATTGGGTGATCCTGTATATAAAGATTGATTTTATTTTATTTTATTTTTGAGTGATTTTTGCAAGTTTCTCTCACCCCGGTCAAATGGCGAACAACGGTACTCCGTGACTTAAGTCGGTTCTTTCAGTTTCCCACAATAACTGATATTTGTGTATATATTTGTGCAATTCTTTGAATCTCTCTTTTAATTCTCATTTGAAAATGGACACTAATCTTGAAAAATTGAAAAAGTATTTTCCCGCTCTGCCTCAGAATGCGATTACAAAAATTTACCATCCTAGATGTGCAAGATTGAGATTGTTAATGAATCATGGAATTCCTGAAGATATTCGCTGGTTGATTGAAGCAAAGGTTCGATTATCAGGTGAGTCCTCTAACTTTTTCGTTTCACACATGCCTAGAAGAGGTAAAAGCACCTTTGCAAAGAAACGTCGTGCAAAACGACTAGAAGTCTGTCATCGATGTGCTAGATGGACTTGTAATACACAATTTCGTTCTTTAGGAATGGTATCTATAAACCATGAAGATAAAATACAATTCATTAAGGATGACCTGAGTAAGGAGTCTTTAGATAATCTTCTATTGACTCTTGAGATGCATCCTAGTGGAGATGTGCATCGTGTAATTCATGATTTATGGCCACTATTTCATAAAGAACATGATCGACTTAGTCTTGGGAATTTGACTAAAAAAGACCCTGTTTGCTAGTCTTGGGAATCTGACTAAAAAAGACCCTGTTTGCCAGTTTTTAAGAAAACTGGATGGGAAGCCTATCCCCGACCCATAGAGGGCGTTTAAGCCGTTCTTGGACGTAAAACCAAGGGAAGATGTGAGCCACAATCACAACTACCAGTACATACACATGCTTTTTCAAAAGTAAATAAATAAATAAATAAAAAGAGAGAGAGAGAGAGTGTGTGTGAGACTCCAGCTAGCCTACATATAGGTGGTATGATTAGCTTTTTAATTTCTCATCTATAAAATCCCCTCTTCCTTCCTTTCATTTCTATTCAACCCATACATTCAACAAATACAGAAGTGTGTATAAATGGCAAGTTCCTCAGGTCATCAAATAAGAAATATTTGTGTTTTCGGTGGATCTAGTCCTGGGAAAGAAAAGGAGTTTTTAGAATCAGCAAATCATCTTGGTCAGGTGCTAGCTGAGAGAAAGATTCATTTAGTGTATGGGGGATGCAGTCTTGGGTTAATGGGAGGTGTGTCAATAGCTGCATTTTTAGGAGGTAGTCAAGTTTTGAGGGTCGTCCCTGAAGCTTTGGCACAAGGGGACATCATTGGAAAAACCATTGGAGAGGAACTTCAGGTCTCCACAATGTCAGCTCGAATGAATGCAATGTTTAACCATGCTGATGCTTTCATTGCTTTACCAGGTGGTCTAGGCACATTGGAAGAGATCTTTCATATTTCCTCTTGGGCTCAACTGCACATTCACCATAAACCCATAGGTTTGTTAAATGTTAATGGTTATTATGATAAATTGTTGTCTTTTCTTGATCATGCTATGGAACAGGAATTTCTAACATCTTCTGCATGACAAATCATAATCTCTGCTGCTATTGCTGAACAATTGATTGACCAACTACAATCTTTCATTCTTGTGATTGCTCCTTCCATGAGTCGCATAAATTGGTCATTTAAGTAAAGCCGTAAAAAGCTTAGATTGGATTTGAGCCTTCATTTGTGAATTTTTATGTCATTTGGTTTTATTATTGTGTTTTATTATTTCTTATTTTTGTTTCAGTGTGTTTCAGGTTTGTACTGTTCGTTATTTCAGGTGATATCTTCTATATTGTATCTTTCTACCTTTAAATATTGAGGGCAATGTCTCGTTTTGGTTGGGGGGAGAGGGTAGTAGTTGATAAAAAAAAATTGTTTTTCATTTCATAAAGCATGTGCATAATTGTTGTTACTAGGATGACAGAGTAAATGAGCTCTTTTGTTAAAGTGACTCTTGAGACGCATCTTAGTAACCATTCTTAACAAGGTCTATTATAATACTTCTTGAAATATTCAGGTTTACAAACTCTCACATTGTTATCACTTAATTCTGCTCATATACTTATTTAACATGTATTCTTAAACCTTAATTTACACACACACACTTTAACATATGATTGTAATAACGTTTTCACCCTTTCACGAAAAAACTTAATGCTAGCTTAAAAAAGCATTAATATCTTTTTACATAACTCATTTTTCATTACAAAATTGATAATGGACAAATAAAATTTTTTCCATCTTAATTGTATAGTGAAATGACCAAAATATCATTGGTGTCAAAAGGTATTTTTGAATTTTTACAATGATTTTTTCATTATTAGAATGTTAGTTTAAGGGCAATCTGATATTTAACCAACTATAAAAAAGATAATAAACGATTTAAATGCATAATGAAAGGACAAAAATATCTTTTAAAGCAAAAGTTTTAAATCTTAAGTTAATCCAACTTATAATATAGCACAGGAAGTAAAGTAGTTGCTTATTATATGTCCTCTAGGTATCAATATTAATTAATTTATTAATATTTTATGAGTAGTCATCATCTTTTTAGTTGTCTTATTTATATATGTTTGCAATCCACAATCCATTTTGCATTTATATAAGTAAGATAAAACAATATAGCTAAAATTATTAATTAAAAAAATTAAAACCTATTGTAAAAACATTGTAGCTCTATACTCAAAACATTGTTTACTGGAACAATGTAATGATGTTTTCACTTTTTCACAAAAAAAACTTAATGCTAGCTTAAAAAAGCATTAATGTCTTTTCACATAACTCATTTTTCATTACAAAAATTGATAAGGGACAAATAAATTTTTTTCCATCTTAATTGCATAGTAAAATGACCAAAATATCACTGGTGTCAAGGGGTATTTTTGAATTTTTACAATGGTTTTTTCATTATTAGAATGTTAGTTTAAGGGCAATTTTGATTTTTAACCAAATATAAAAAAAATAATAAACAATCGAAATGTATAATGAAAGGACAAAAATATCTTTTAAAGCAAAAGTTTTAAACCTTGAGTTAAGGGATTTTTTGGTCTTTTCATGAAGGTTTTTTTTTTGTAATTATAAAGTTAGTTTAGACACAATTTAATATTTGACTATATAAAAAAAAAAGAGGCCACGTATAAAGCACCTAGAGGTGCGTGGAAAGCGCCCGCACAGTTTGAACAACATGTACGACACCTCTTAGCAAAAAAAAAATTCTTTCCACCATCTTTGGAAGCACTATCGTGTACTCTTCTAGGTAGAGCGGCACATATTGACTTTGATGGTCCAATTTGTTGTCGGTTAACCTTTTTTCTTCTCTCTTTTTTCCCTCTCTTCCTAAAAAATTATAGTTTATCCCTCTTTATTATTGGTATTCAATCCATATTATTTTTTTTTTTTGGCCATTTTATAGAAATTTTATTTCTTTTCTTTCAATTTCATCCTTTAATTTCAATTTACCAAATATTATATTTTTTAATTTTTTTAGTTTTGATTTCTAAATCTTTTCCTTTGCTTTTTTATAAAATTGTTTATTGGTTTTTAATTTTATTCTTCAATCTAAATTGATGGTATTATGTTTTCTAATCTAATCCTCATTCTTTTAATTTCTATTTTTTTCTTGGTATTTTTGTAAAAGTTATTCTTCTTTATAATTTTACCCTTCGATCAAAATTTCATTTTTTTCTTTTAATGTCAATTTTTCTCTTCATTCTTTTGGTTTTTTTAGGTTTTTTTGCTAAATTGATTTTTCTTTTCAATTTCACCCTTTAATCAAATATAAATTGATATTTTTTTTATCCTTTCAAATAGGATGCTTCAAGTCTAATGATATGAGTTATGGGTTTGAAAAGTTAACATGAGTTTTTTTTAAAAAAATTATAATTCTCTTTATTTTTTATTGGGTTATTTTAATTTCATGATCTAGTCGTGGGTTTTATGGGATATCCCTGGTTGACTCGACCTTGATAACCAGGGTTATAAGTTTGTTATGTTAACTCAGGTTAACTAGGATCAATTTTTTTATGTCCTTTTATATCCTATTTGTTTTTTTTTTGTATTTAATGAGTTATAAACTAAGATACATTATTTATCTTTTTTAAAAAAGAAAAAAAAATCTCAAGTTTTCTAGTTACTTTTCATTTTAAATTTGATCCATCTATTATCGTTTCAACTTATTCAACCAAGTCAAGTCTATAACCTAAGTTGCTTTTTTTTTCTTTTTTAAAACAAACTTGTAGTAGCTGAGCATCATTATATACGCAAAAAAAAAAAAAAAGTCCAGCCATATAGTAAAGTACGAACACCCAAGCTAGTTTATACTAATTATTTAAGAAGAAAATTCTGAATATTCGATTGATGCATAAATATTTACATGATAAAATGGATTTTTGACATGAGATCTTAGACAAGGTTTGTGTTATAATGAATAGGAAGTTTTTTAGAAAGGTCAATTTTAGATGATGTAGGTTATTTTGTACAAATTATGATCAGCTATATCAGAAAAATCCTTCTTATATAGATGTTTTACATATAATTATAACAATATCTGTTTAAAAAATAGGTATAATCACTTTAAAAGTAACATTATATGAGTGTGTGTGTGTGTGTACATATATATTTGGTACAAGAAGAAAGGTAAGAAAAGACTAAAGTCTCATGAACACAGCTTCAACATCATCTCCATTCATAATCCATTTAATTCATGTAGAGGATACTTTTAATATATAGAAAAAATAACTTGATTAACACCCAGTTTAGCAAAGAAATCAACAACAAAATTTCCCTTCTAGAGAGTATGCTAGAAAGATACCATCCAGTCTTTAGTGCATAAATTTTTGATGTCCCTAAGAAGGACCCATAAATTATGAGTTTCAACTACTCTACTTGATAAAGGTAAAAGCTTTCAGACAATCAAATTCCAAGATCAAATCTTTATGCCTTTTTTATCCCAAACCTTGCTAAACCCATACCTAATTGCTGCCATTTTTGCTTGTATATTAGATATGTTCCTTGTATTGTAAGAAAATTTACCCATATAACCAATTTCAACAATGATCCCTAAGCAAACCTAGTAATCATATAAGACTCAAGATACAATGCAAACATGTGTATGATTAAAGACAATGAAGGATAACCTAACCTGTCACTTCTTTTTTAGAGTTGAGCACATTCAAATCTACTTTATTGAACATTTTATTTAATTTATCATTGGGCTTAATCTTATGTTTTTTTTTTAACATCTTATTTAATAGTTTATAAGTCCATTTATTGGTTTTGGTTAGTTTTTTTTTTTTTTTTGCTATAACTAAGAAATTTTCATCGCTACATCTCCCACTAAAAAAAACCAAAGTTTATAAAGTTTATAATGTTTTATTGTATTCAAATTCAACTTCCTAACAAGTGTGGTATTAGAAATATTAGCACAACTCTCATTATTTATAATTATACTACATATCTTATTACTGAAATGACATCTTGTATGGAAAATATTTCTCATTTGTTGCTCCAAATCATCCTTTTTAACTTGAATATTCAATACACGCTCAATAACAAGTGATTCTCCCTCAATTAGGTACTTTACATCCATATTGCTAACATCCTTAAGTGGCACATGTCATCATCAATATTGTCACTTTTAGTTTTAATATCCTTATGATCTTGTAAATCATAGTTCTCTTGTTTGGGCATTGAGAAGCTAAGTGATATATTCTCAAATATCAAAAACTCTCAATATCATGATTACGAGGTGTTTGAGTATTATATTTAACTCTAGTATTAGTAAAGACTTCTTTTTTAGTCTTAAATGATTTGGCCTTAACTCTCCTATTTGGTTTGATTTGGGCAGCCCCCTCCTTCTAATAATTTGGCTTTCATGTAAAAAAAAAAAACAATTTTAGACTTTTTATGTACTACCCTTTCGCTTAAGTTGTTGTCCCACTTTTGAAGCTATATGCAACATGCCTTTTAACTCTTTATAATGCTACAACTCTACTAAGTTTGTTATCTCAATGTTTAATCCATTTAGAAACCTAGCCATAATAGTTTTTTTAACCTCTACTATATTTTCCTTAATCATATTCACTTTCATCTCTTTATGGTAGTCTTCTACGCTCTTAGACCTCTAAGTCAGGCTTTGTAACCTCTAATATAAATCCCGATAATAATGTCCCAAAATAAATCTCTTCCTCGTGATTTCCTTTAATTTATCTCAAGTGTTAACTGCCTATTAATGAATAGACATGTAGCCAATTGGTTGGTTACATATAACAATGATTTTATTCACGTAAAATATATTTTTTTATTAATAAAAGTTGTTTATCTTTAATATTCATTTGTATTTTATTAATAAATTTAGATTAAAGATAAAGTTCATGAGACAAAAATAATTTACAAATAAAGTTATAAAGTTATTATAATTATGAGATTTCTACTACATGAACGCATTATTCTTAAATGCTCTTGGTCAATGTTCTATTAAGACTAGATATTAATTAGAGCTATTAGGATTGATACATAATATATTCTTTCCTTTATTGAAGAAAGAAGTTACTCTCACAAACCGAGGTATGAGAAAAACTTAAGACTGATATATAGGTGCTTATTAAATGACATGTATACTAAATTGACCCCTATGAGGATTTTATATGGAAAGATCACTTATGTTTATACAAAGGCTCACATGACAGTTATGTAGGTGATCCTTAAACTTAAGATCATTATATTATCTTATATAAAAAGTGTTATGTTTTGATCTTGACTACACATTATCCTAATCAAAAGTAACAAATAAATAGTATTGGGTATAACATTAAATTACATGACGGTATTTCAGTAATTAAGAGAAAATTCATCCCCTATGTGAATTAGAAAAAAAATATTTTATCTGCTCTAAAATAGTATCGATTGTTAAATCCTTTGTCAAGGTAATAAGCTTTGAAAATATTTTCAAATTTTATTCAAAGAATTAATGACTATAGTTTTAGGAATAAAAATGATATAACAGAGAAGACATACTTCATACTATAATATCTAAATTGAAACATTCTTGATGAATAGATAATAATTACATTAAGAAACTAGTCACTGAAAGATTAAGTCAAATCACTTATGACTTTTCTAATATTTAGAGAATCATGACATATTGCTAGACATTGTACTTAATCGTCAAATATAACTTAATCAATTAATAAATTGATAAATTAAATTGTTTAATTTATTTAATCCTATTTTACTTAGGATTATAATTTTTATTTGGGCCAATTTGTTAACCTATTGGTCATACATATAAGAACTATTGATAAAAAATTAAAATAAAATGATTAATCAACTATGACTTGATTGCCAATATGTTTTAGAAATTAAGGACTAGAATGCAATTAGTATAAAGAATTACAATTCTAAACATAGAATAATATCAAGTAGGGACTTGAATGAATAAATTTCTAAAATAATAAATACAATACTATTTAAGGGAAAAATTGATATTTTTATATTATAAGATTTTTAGTTTTTTCTATAAATAGAATATATATGATATGTCTTTTATTTTTTGCATAACACAAAAACACTTGAAAGATAAAAGGAAAAAACTAGCACTCAAAGGTATAACCATTCATTTCTCATAAAAAGGTTTAGAAGATTTTTAGTTATGGTTCGTGTAGATCATTGTTAGAAGCTGGAATAATTTATGGTTTGCGATAATCTGGCCTTGAAGAAATTAATCAAAGCTAAAAAGAATATATGATTTCCAAGTAATATTTGTATAAACCATAACCAACTCTAGATCTATCTAAAGAATATTTATTAAACTTGGACAGGCTTGGCGGGTCGACCTGGTGGCTGGACTAATCCGAGTTAGGCAAAAGACCAGCAAATACAAAAATCTAGCAAAACCCGGTCGACCCAAAGGGTCGACCTATGACCTAGGCAACCCAATATATATATATATAATACCTTTACTAACAGCAAAATGAAAGAACAAATCTGTTGAAAATATTGTGTGTCAAATCTGTGAAACAAATGAACACTCAACCAACGATTGTCCAACCTTGCCTTCTTTTAAGGAATGTCTTCATGAACAAACCCATGCTTTAAACAGTTTCGAAAGGCCCAATCATAACCCATATTTGCAAACATACAATCTTGGTTGGAGAAATCATCCAAATTTCAGTTGGAAGAGTGATAATGCACAAACTTCTCCACCACAGTTTCAAGCACACCATAATTTCCAAAATTCCCATGGATATGCACCTCCTTATGCTCCACCTCCTACAAGAAAGTTTGAGGAAACTTTGTATGCATTCATTGAAAAGCAAGAGACAATCAACACTCAGATTTTAAAGATACTCTTGCAAAATTAACATCTGCTCTCAGTTTTCAAGAGCAAGGTAAGTTTCCATCTCAACCACAGCAAAATCTCAAGGGGCAATATGATGCAAATGCAAGTAGTCCTGGAAGTCAACATATGGATCAAGTCAAATCAGTCATCACTCTTTGTAGTGGTAAGGTTATTCACAAACCAATTCTTGAACCTTATGAGAAAGATGATGAGTCAATCTCTAAGGGTAAGGAAGGGGTTGAATCTGAATATTGCAAGGAAAAGACTGATTCCCTGCCAGCACTTCCATTTCCTCATGGCATGACCAATCAGGAAGACATCGATGATGAAAAAGGCACCGAAAGTGTTGATGCGGATCTTTTATCAAAAGTGACAACAGATTCGACACCTGACATCACACCAATCAATTATTCTTTTCCTGATGAATCTCTACTTTCTCTGAGTTCAATGCCTTGGTTTGCTAAAAATATCAATTTTCTTGCTTCAGGATTTTTGCCAGCTCACTCGAGTACCGAAGACAAAAGAAAATTTTTTAGCAACGTGCAAAACTTTTATTGGGATGACCTTTACTTATTCAATTATCGTCCTGATCAAATATTTCAAACATGCTTTCCCGATAATGAGGTAAGTAATTTTATTAAATTTTGTCACTCTAAGGCACGTGGGGATCATTTCTCGTCAAAAAAGAGGACTGTAGAAATCTTACAATGTGGATTTTACTGGCCCACCATATTCAAGGAGTCACATGCATTCTGCAAAAACTGTGAAAATTGTCAAAAGGTGGGATTTATTTCAAAACACAGAGAGTCTTTAGATAATCTTCTATTGACTCTTAAGTCTCATCATAGTCGAGATAAGTATCGTGCAATTCATGACTTATGAACCCATTTTCATAAAGAACATGCTTGACATAGTCTTGGGAATCTGACTAAAAAAGACCCTGTTTGCTAGTTTTTAAGAAAACTAGATGGGAAGCCTATCCCCTACCTATAGAGGGCGTTTAAGTCGTTCTTGGACGTAAAACCAAGGGAAGATGTGAGCCACAATCACAACCACCTATACATATGTTTTTTTTTTTAAAGAAGTAAATAAAGAGAGAGAAAGAGGGTGTGTGAGACTCCAGCTGACCTACATATAGGTGTTATGATTGTCTTTCTAATTTCTCATCTATAAAACCCTTTCTTCCTTCCTTTCATTTCTACTCAACCCATACATTCCACAAATACAGAAGTGTGTAGAAATGGCAAGTTTCTCAGGTCATCATATAAGAAATATTTGTGTTTTCGGTGGATCTAGTCCTGGGAAAGAAAAGGAGTTTTTAGAATTAGCAAATCATCTTGGTCAGGTGCTAGCTGAGAGAAAGATTCATTTAGTATATGAGGGAGACAGTCTTGGGTTAATGGGAGGTGTGTCAATAGCTGCATTTTTAGGAGGTAGTCAAGTTTTGGGGGTCGTCCCCGAAGCTTTAGCACAAGGAGACATCATTGGAAAAACAATTGGAGAGGAACTTCAGGTCTCCACAATGTCAGCTCGAATGAATGCAATGTTTAACCATGTTGATGCCTTTATTGCTTTACCAGGTGGTCTAGGCACATTGGAAGAGATCTTTCATATTTCCTCTTAGGCTCAATTGCACATTCACCATAAACCCATTGGTTTGTTAAATATTAATGGTTATTATGATAAGTTGTTGTCTTTTCTTGATCATGCTGTGGAACAGGAATTTCTAACATCTTCTACATGACAAATCATAATCTCTGCTGCTACTGCTGAACAATTGATTGACCAACTACAATCTTTCATTCCTATGATTGATCCTTCCATGAGTCGCATAAATTGGTCATCTAAGGAAAGCCGTAAAAAGCTTAGATTGGATTTGAGCCTTCATTTGTGAATTTTTGTGTCTTTTGGTTTTATTATTGTGTTTTGTTATTTCTTATTTTTGTTTTAGTGTGTTTCAGGTTTGTCGGTGTTCGTTATTTCAGGTGATATCTTCTATATTCTATCTTTCTACCTTAAAACATTGAGGACAATGTCTCGTTTTGGTTGGGGGGAGAGGGTCGTAGTTGATAAAAAAAAAATTGTTTTTCATTTCATAAAGCATGTGCATAATTGTTGTTACTAGGATGGCAGAGTAAAGGAGCTCTTTTGTTAAAGTGACTCTTGAGACGCATCTTAGTAACCATTCTTAACAAGGTCTATTATAATACTTCCTGAAATATTCAGATTTACAAACTCTCGCATTGTTATCTGACACGACTGAAAGATTGATGTCTTCTCCCAAGTGCAGGAGTGTCGAAGTAATAAATAACCCGGCAAGACCGGGGTCGAACCATAGGGAAGTTAATTGTACAAATTATAAACAACAATTATAAACAATAACAACAACAACAACAACAACAAAAACAATAATAACAACAACAACAACAACAACAACAACAACAACAACAATAATAATAGTATTAG
>NW_011500693.1:0-9939 GCF_000495115.2 Populus euphratica | reverse complement strand
TAGTAGTAGTAGTAGTAGTAGTAGTAGTAGTAGTAGTAGTAGTAGTAGTAATAATAATAATAATGAAAGAGAAGAAGAAGATGATGATGATGATGTGAACTTTGAGATGAAATATTAATTAAACAATGATAATAACAAATGTCAAGGTTAGAGATTCCACTAATGGTATGTCAAACAAGTATAATATAAACTCTTATTATTCAATTGAAAACCACACATAAAGGAGGTTCCAATCAAATTATAGATTGTTAACATGATTACATTAGTCATCTTATTCGATTAATGCTAATACTTGTAAATTTCGTCAAGCATTCATGATTATAACTTATGTTAACAACAAATCAAGTTCCTTTCATAGCTCAGGTGTCGGTTATAACAAATATATAACATGTTAGTATCAAACATTAAAGTCCATATTAAGTTTACATTATACTTATTCTTACACCATTAGTGTAACCTTTTCACCTTGACATAATTAACTTAGCTAGACATAATGAAAGAAAGAAAAATAGATAAACAAAATAAGAACATAAAAGTTAACTAAGTAAAGAAAAGGAAATGAAAGGCATAAACTTAATATTAATGAAAGCAAAGCATAAACATTACAAAAAATACAAAGAGAGAAAGGAAGAGCATGATCTTGATCTGGAAACCAAGATGCCTAAATGCATGGCAAATGCCTCCTTTTATAGCCCAAAATTGGGAACTATTGATTTGATGACTAATTGATACGTGGGTGGCCAACTTTTAACTTGGTGACAATCCTTATCTTCTCTTGTCTGCCCAAAACGTCATTGATAACGTCAAAACTGGAGCAAGTTGCAAACATGAAAGTTGTAGGCAATTGTCTCAGCTTTCTTGTGTAAACACTTCAGCTCATTTGGACTTCTAGAACTCTAGATATGGCCAAAATACCGAACAGTGCTCGGGCTGGAAGACAGATTCGGGCTTCTTTGTTGTTGCTACAATTTGGACTTGATAATGGCCTTTTTAGATCTTGGGCTCCATATGAAAGTTGTAGGCCTATGTATTACCTTTCCATCCATATAAATTGGACCTAAATCTGAGATATATAGCTCCAGATATGACCCATTTACCGAACAGTGTTCCGGTTTGGATTGCACTGACATCTCTTTTATAAGTTTGACCATCTCTTTATCCTTGCAATTTAAGTTCTTCAAGTCATCAATCAATCCTTTCATTTATGTGATAGGCCTGCATTAAAAATAGACATTTACCACAAATTAAAGGTATCTTATATTATAAGATATATTATTATAAAACATGCTTTGGTTAAGGAGTTATTGATACTTCAAGTGCAAAATGATGATATAAAACCATGATAAAAATAAACTTTTAAGTACTAATCACACCCCTCAACCAGCTTATTACTAGTCCCTAGTAATCAAAGCGTTAAAACAATTTGCAAATTTCACAAGGTAAGGTATTCATCATTTAACTTCCATTAATTTATCCAGATAAACAAACTCTCATTAAATTTATATATCTGCTCAATACCACTTAACAAGATATTAATAAACATTTCTTTTGTGCTCAATGTATCAACACATAATTATGGGGCTTTTCTTGGAAGAAAACAAAATTTTTGTTCTAATGTTTAAGGTTAACTTCCTTGGGATGGGATTATTATTTTTGTCTTTTTTTTTTACTTCTTTTTTTTTCTTTTTTTCTTAAATGTATATACATATAATTTAAAAACATCATGCATCTTTAACCCATGTAACGAGCTTTCAGCTAATGACTCTCAGACCAGTTGGTCTCAGGGCATTAGGTGTTAAGACACCCCTACGAGCTTAGTAACTCGGGTCGCAGATACTGATATGTAGATAGTGCAATGTTTGATTCCCTTAAGCTTTTCTCCTCAACTCATGTAACAAGCGTTGGGCCAATAGCTCCCAAGTCAGTTGACTTTAGGGTATTAGGTGTTAAAACACCCCTTCGGGCTTAATTGCTTAGGTTAGGGAGGCTACGAAATCAAACTTATCTACATTTTTATTATCATCATTTTTTTTTCTTTTTTCTTTTTTTTTTCTTTTTTTTTCATGTTTTTTTTTAATTATATACAATCCCTTTCCCTTAGTTGTTACCTTTAACAAAAGAACATAATTTTTTTAATTATATACAATCCCTTTCCCTTAGTTGTTACCTTTAACAAAAGAACATAAATAATGTAATAATCCAATATGCAACCCACAATCATATGTTAAAGTGTGTGTGTGTAAATTAAGGCTTAAAAATACATGTTAAATAAGTATATGAGCAGAATTAAGTGGTAACAATATGAGAGTTTGTAAACCTGAATATTTCAGGAAGTATTATAATAGACCTTGTTAAGAATGGTTACTAAGATGCGTCTCAAGAGTCACTTTAACAAAAGAACTCCTTTACTCTGCCATCCTAGTAACAACAATTATGCATATGCTTTATGAAATGAAAAACAATTTTTTTTTTATCAACTACGACCCTCTCCCCCCAACCAAAACGAGACATTGTCCTCAATGTTCTAAGGTAGAAAGATAGAGTATAGAAGATATCACCTGAAATAACAAACACTGACAAAAAGATATCACCTGAAATAACGAACACTGACAAAACCTGAAACACACTAAAACAAAAATAAGAAATAACAAAACACAATAATAAAACCAAAAGACACAAAAATTCACAAATGAAGGCTCAAATCCAATCTAAGCTTTTTACGGCTTCCTGTAGATGACCAATTTATGCGACTCATGGAAGGATCAATCACATGAATGAAAGATTGTAGTTGGTCAATCAATTGTTCAGCAGTAGTAGCAGAGATTATGATTTGTCGTGCAGAAGATGTTAAAAATTCCTGTTCCACAGCATGATCAAGAAAAGACAACAACTTATCATAATAACCATTAACATTTAACAAACCTATGGGTTTATGGTGAATGTGCAATTGAGCCCAAGAGGAAATATGAAAGATCTCTTCCAATGTGCTTAGACCACCTGGTAAAGCAATGAAAGCATCAGCATGGTTAAACATTGCATTCATTTGAGCCGACATTGTGGAGACCTGAAGTTCCTTTCCAATTGTTTTTCCAATGATGTCCCCTTGTGCCAAAGCTTCAGGGACGATTCCTAAAACTTGACTACCTCCTAAAAATGCAGCTATTGACACACCTCCCATTAACCCAAGACTGCCTCCCCCATACACTAAATGAATCTTTCTCTCAGCTAGCACCTGACCAAGATGATTTGCTGATTCTAAAAACTCATTTTCTTTCCCAGGACTAGATCCACCAAAATCACAAATATTTCTTATTTGATGACTTGAGGAACTTGCCATTTCTACACACTTCTGTATTTGTTGAATGTATGGGTTGAGTAGAAATGAAAGGAAGGAAAAGAGGGTTTTATAGATGAGGAATTAGAAAAGCAATCATAACAACTATATGTAGGACAACTGGAGTCTCACACACACTCTCTCTCTTTTTATTTATTTATTTATTTACTTTTGAAAAAAAACATGTGTATGTACAGGTAGTTGTGATTATGGCTCACATCTTCCCTTGGTTTTACGTTCAAGAATGGCTTAAATGCCCTCTATGGGTCGGGGATAGGCTTCCCATCCAGTTTTCTTAAAAACTAGCAAACAAGGTCTTTTTTAGTCAGATTCCCAAGACTAAGTCGATCATGTTCTTTATGAAATAGTGGCCATAAATCATGAATTACATGATGCACATCTCCACTAGGGTGCGTCTCAAGAGTCAATAGAAGCTTATCTAAAGACTCCTTACCACTGCGCAGAGTAGTGACTGATTTGACTTGATCTATGTGTTGGCTTCCAGAACTACTTGCATTTGCATTGTATTGCCCCTTGGGATTTTATTGTGGTTGAGATGGAAACTTACCTTTCACTTGGAAACTGAGAGCAGATGTTAATTTTGCAAGAGTATGTTTAAAATCTGTCATGTTTTGAGCAAGTTGAGTATTGATTGTCTCTTGCTTTTCAATGAATGCATGCAATGTTTCCTCAAGATTTCTTCAAGGAGGTGGAGCATAAGGAGGTGCATATCCATAAGAATTTTGGAAATTGTGGTGTGATTAAAACGGTGGTTGTGAAGTTTGTGCATTGTTGTTCTCACTCTTCCAACTAAAATTTGGGTGATTTCTCTAACCAGGGTTGTATGTTTGGGAGTATGGGTTGTGGTTGGCCCTTTGAAAACTGTTTAAAGCATGACCTTGTTCATGGAGACATTCCTTAAAAGAAGGCAAGGTTGGACAGTCGTTGATTGAGTGTTCATTTGTTTCACAGATTTGACACACAATGTTTTCAACAGATTTTAATTGACCACTCTTTTTCAATTTTAGTGCCTCAACTTTTCTAGCTAAAGATGCAAACTTGGCTTGAAGGTTATGATCTTCCCTAAGGTTGTACATGCCTCCACTAGATGTGTGAGGTTGATTTTTACTCGGTGCCTCATAAGTACCCGCAGTGTCCTAATTTTGAGCATTTTCAGCTAACAAGTCTAAGTACTCCATTGCTTCATCAGGGTCTTTATCTTCAAAAGTTCCATTGCACATCAATTCAACCATTTGTCTATCTTTAGGTGTTAACCCTTCATAGAAATGTGAAACCAATCTCCATGTTTCAAAACCATGATGAGGGCAAGTACTAAGCAAATCTTGATACCTATCCCAACATTGGTAAAATGTTTCTCCTGGTTTTTTAGTGAAAGTGGTGATTTGTCTCTTGAAAGAGTTTGTTCTATGAGATGGGAAAAACTTCTTTAAAAATTGTTGTTGCATTTCATCCCAAGCACGAATGGATCCTGGTCTTAAATTTTGTAGCCAAGTTTTAGCTTTATCTTTTAATGAAAAAGGAAAAAGCTTTAATCTGATGGTGTTCATGCTACAATTTAAATTATTATATGTGTTGCAGACCTCTTCAAATTCCCTTAAATGCAAGTATGGATTTTCCAATTCCAAGCCATGAAAAGAAGGTAAAAGTTGAATAATGCCTGGTTTAAAATTAAAATGAGATGCATCGGGAGGAAAAATTATGCATGATGGTGCACTTGTTCTTGTGGGATTCATGTGATCTCTAAGTGTTCTAGCACGGTTATTCTCATTATTCTCATTATGAAGTGATTGATTATCTTCTTCGGCCATATTTTCTGAAAATGATGAGAATACCCTACAAAGTCTACCACTTGATATACGTGACCACACTCTCATGCACGTGTTGGAATATAATAAAATGAAGAAGAAAACAAAAGAAGAAGGAAGAAAACAAAATAACGAGAAACAAAATAAAAGAAACAAAGTTATATACAAAAAAAGTGAAAAGAGAAAATAAAATAAAAACTATAATTTATACAAGAACTTACCTCCCCGACAACGGCGCCAAAAACTTGACACGACTAAAAGATTGATGTCTTCTCCCAAGTGCAGGAGTGTCGAAGTAATAAATAACCCGGCAAGACCGGGGTCGAACCACGGGGAGGTTATTTGTACAAATTATAAATAACAATAATACAACAACAATAACAATAACAATAACAACAACAACAATAATAATAATAACAATAATAATAATAATAATAATAATAATAAAG
The DNA here is from genome assembly GCF_000495115.2 of Populus euphratica. Lineage (NCBI taxonomy): Eukaryota > Viridiplantae > Streptophyta > Magnoliopsida > Malpighiales > Salicaceae > Populus > Populus euphratica. The sequence goes on along the minus strand of NW_011500693.1, from coordinate 4,330 downwards.
AAAGAGAAGAAGAAGATGATGATGATGATGAGAACTTAGAGATGAAATATTAATGTAAGGATTAAACAATAATAATAACAAATGTCAAGGTTAGAGGTTCCACTAATGGTATATCAAACAAGTATAGTATAAACTTTTATTATTGAATTGGAAACCACACACAAAGGAGGTTCCGATCAGATTATATATTGTTAACATGATTACATTAGTCATCTTATTCAATTAATGCTAATACTTGTAAATCTCGTCAAGCATTCATGATTATAACTTATGTTAACAACAAATCAAGTTCTTTTCATAGCTCAGGTGTCGGTTATACCATACATTATGGGCTATGAAAGTGCCAAGCATTTGTTGTACCAAGTGTTATACAACATAAATCAAGATTAGTTATTTAACAAGCAAAGTATTAAAGAGTGAACAAGATAACAAATATAAAACATGTTAGTATCAAACATTAAAGTCCATATTAAGTTTACATTATACTTATTCTTACACCATTAGTGTAACCTTTTCACCTTGACATAATTAACTTAGCTAGACATAATGAAAGAAAGAAAAATAAATAAACAAAATAAGACAAATAAGAACATAAAAGCTAACTAAGTAAAGGAAAGGAAATGAAAGGCATAAACTTGATATTAATGAAAGCAAAGCATAAATATTACAAAGAATACAAAGAGAGAAAGGAAGAGCATGATCTTGATCTGAAAACCAGGATGCCTAAATGCATGGCAAATGCCTCCTTTTATAGGCCAAAATTGGAAACTATTGATTTGATGACTAATTGATAAGTGGGTGGCCAACTTTTGACTTGGTGACAATCCTTATCTTCTCTTGTCTGCCCAAAACGTCATTGATAACGTCAAAACTGGAGCCAGTTGCAAACATGAAAGTTGTAGGCAATTGTCTCAGCTTTCTTGTGTAAAAAATTCAGCTCATTTGGACTCGTCAAACTTGGAGCCAGTTGTAAACATGAAAGTTGTAGGCAATTGTCTCAGCTTTCTTGTGTAGAAAATTCAGCTTATGTGGACTTCTAGAACTCCAGATTTGGCCAAAATACCCAATAGTGCTCGGGCTGGAAGACAGATTCGGGCTTCTTTGTTGTTGCTACAATTGAGACTTGATAATGGCCTTTTTAGATCTTGGGTTCCATATGAAAGTTGTAGGCCTATGTCTTACCTTTCCATCCATATAAAGTACCTTTCCATCCATATAAAGTAGACCTAAATCCGAAATCTACAGTTCCAAATATGATGCAATTATCAAACAGTGTTTTGGTTTGGACTGTAGCAATATCTTTTTTCTAAGTTTGGCCATCTCATTGTCCTTTCAGTTTTTAGTTTTTAAACTCATCAATCAATCCTTTCATTGATGTGATATACCTGCAATTAAAATAAACATTTACCATAAATTAAAGGTATCTTATATTATTAGATATGCTATTATAAAACATGCTTTAGTTAAGGAGTTATTGATACTTCAAGTGTAAAATGATGATATAAAACCTTGATAAAAATACGCTTTTACGTACTAATCAGAGGTCCACTCCAAACTGACCTAAAACCCTAAGCTGAAAAGCCCATAACCGGATTCGAATAAGCCTTGGATCCTAGCTAAAAACAAAGTTTTAATTAACCCCAAATATTAAAAAAAACAAAATAATGAAAATGACTAATATGTCATTAAATACCCCTAGCCTTTCTTTCTTTGTGTAGCTAGGATGAATAAGGAATCCTTATAAAAAAGGATTTTGAAACATTAATAAATCCTTGCCACACTTGGTGGTTATATTGCAGCTCATTAAAGATCCTTGTGGAACTAGAAAATTCCCAAAACCAACTGCCACATCCCTATAGGAGAAGAATCCCAACCAAAAAGAAAGTCCATAAGTTAAATGGAAGTAAATAACAAAATTCATACAGTCTTTATTTAGTAGTATTGTGGTGCCTTCCTGAACTCCAATTGACTTGAAATTTTAACCCATAGTGGGAAAACATGTCTCGAGAGTCCATATAAAATTTAGCCCAATCCAACGGTCAGATTGAGATTTATAATTGTTGCCATAAACCTAGACCATTGCACTTTTTATGCCTAAATCCAAATCTGACCTTACTTGGGTCGTATCACAAGGCTAAAACCATATCATCTACCATGCTCACTCCATTATTACTTGCAACATGATTAGGCAATGGATTTGAATTAATGTTGGGTTTGTCTTTGAATGACACCTAGCCCATTTTGATAAGCTCTAGCAACTTCTTCTTGAAAGCAAATTAAGTTTTGATTTCTTTTCTTAGGTTACCAGCATGATACTCGCAAGTTAATTCTGGTTTCTACCATGAGGGAAATGGGCGTTGGAATGGTGGAAAAAAGATTGGAGTTATTTGTCCAAGACTCAACAGTTTAGCATACAAGTCTTTTAAGGGCATGGATTGTGGTGGCAATTGTTCCAAAGGCTATCTTGTATTTAGCTTTTAGTTATTGTTGATTAGTACTTAAAAGTGCATTTTTATCATGGTTTTATATCATCATTTTGCACTTGAAGTATCAATAACTCCTTAACTAAAACATGTTTTATAATAATATATCTAATAACATAAGATACCTTTAATTTATGGTAAATGTTCATTTTAAATGCAGGCCTATCACATAAATGAAAGGATTGATTGATGACTTGAAGAACTTAAATTGCAAGGATAAAGAGATGGCCAAACTTAGAAAAGAGATGTCGGTGCAATCCAAACCGGAACACTGTTCGGTAAATGGGTCATATCTGGAGCTATATATCTCAGATTTAGGTCCAATTTATATGGATGGAAAGGTAAGACATAGGCCTACAACTTTCATATGGAGCCCAAGATCTAAAAAGGCCATTATCAAGTCCAAATTGTAGCAACAACAAAGAAGCCCGAATCTGTCTTCCAGCCCGAGCACTGTTCGGTATTTTGGCCATATCTGGAGTTCTAGAAGTCCAAATGAGCTGAAGTTTTTACACAAGAAAGCTGAGACAATTGCCTACAACTTTCATGTTTGCAACTGGCTCCAATTTTGACGTTATCAATGACGTTTTGGGCAGACAAGAGAAGATAAAGATTGTCACCAAGTCAAAAGTTGGCCACCCACTTATCAATTAGTCATCAAATCAATAGTTCCCATTTTTGGCCTATAAAAGGAGGCATTTGCCATGCATTTAGGCATCTTGGTGTTCAGATCAAGATCATGCTCTTCCTTTCTCTCTTTGTATTTTTTATGCTTTGTTTTCATTAATATTAAGTTTATGCCTTTCATTTCCTTTCCTTTACTTAGTTAACTTTTATGTTCTTATTTTGTTTATCTATTTTGCTTTCTTTCATTATGTCTAGCTAAGTTAATTATGTCAAGGTGAAAAGGTTTATTATTATTATTATTATTATTATTGTTGTTGTTGTTGTTGTTGTTGTTGTTGTTGTTGTTGTTGTTGTTGTTGTTGTTGTTGTTGTTGTTGTTGTTGTTGTTGTTGTTGTTGTTGTTGTTGTTGTTGTTGTTGTTGTTGTTGTTGTTGTTGTTGTTGTTGTTGTTGTTGTTGTTGTTGTTGTTGTTGTTGTTGTTGTTATTGTTGTTGTTATTATTGCTATTATTGTTGCTTATAATTGTTGTCTATAATTTGTACAATTAGCCTCCCTGTGGTTCGACCCCGGTCTTGCCGGGTTATTTTTTACTTCGACACTCCTGCACTTGGGAGAAGACATCAATCTTTTAGTCGTGTCAGTTGTCATGGTTGTTTGGTTGATAATTTGATCGATTAGTATGAAAAGGTTTGGTAAAGTTTATGTTGGTGGATTGTGGGGTGAGCATTTATGGGTTTTAATAATTTACTTTTTTGCCCTTGTACCCGCCTTCCAAGTTATTAATATCACCTTCTCTTTTCCTTCTTGTAAAACCTTTCTTCTCCAACGATTTCACTATACACCCAGCTTTAATCCCTTATTCTATTCTTTCTGCCACACCTACAACATCATAGAAATGTTGAGATGAGATGCCCATTAGATGTTTGATTAGTACTTAAAAGTGCATTTTTATCAAGGCTTTATATCATCATTTTGCACTTGAAATATCAATAACTCCTTAACTAAAGCATGTTTTATAATAATATATCTAATAATATAAGATACCTTTAATTTATGGTAAATGTTCATTTTAAATGTAGGCCTATCAAATAAATGAAAGGATTGATTGATGAATTTAAGAACTGAAATTGAAAGGATAAAGAGATGGCCAAACTTAGAAAAGAGATGTTGGTGCAATCCAAACCAGAACACTGTTCCATAATTAGGTCATATCTGGAGCT
>NW_011508108.1:0-864 GCF_000495115.2 Populus euphratica | reverse complement strand
TTTATGAAATGAAAAACAATTTTTTTTTTTATCAACTACTACCCTCTCCCCCCAACTAAAACGAGACATTGTCCTCAATGTTCTAAGGTAGAAAGATAGAGTATAGAAAATATCACCTGAAATAACGAACACTGACAAAACCTGAAACATACTAAAACAAAAATAAGAAACAACAAAACACAATAATAAAACCAAGCATGTGTATGTACAGGTAGTTGTGATTGTGGCTCACATCTTCCCGTGGTTTTACGTCCAAGAACGGCTTAAACGCCCTCTATAGGTCGGGGATAGGTTTCCCATCCAATTTTCTTAAAAACTGGCAAACAGGGTCTTTTTTAGTCAGATTCCCAAGACTAAGTCGATCATGTTCTTTATAAAATAGTGGCCATAAATCATGAATTGCACGATGCACATCTCCACTAGGATGAGTCTCAAGAGTCAATAGAAGATTATCTAAAGATTCCTTACGCAGGCCATCCTTAATGAATTGTATTTTATCTTCACGGTTTATAGATACCATTCCTAAAGAACGACATTGTGTATTACAAGTCCATCTAGCACATCGATGACAGACATCCAGTCGTTTTGCACAACGCTTCTTTGCAAAAGTGCTTTTACTAGTTCCAGGCATGTGTGAAATAAAGAAATTAGAGGACTCACCTGATAATCGGACCTTTGCTTCAATCAACCAGCGAATATCTTCAGGAATTCCATGATTCATTAACAATCTCAATCTTGCACATCTAGCATGGTAGATTTTTGTAATCGCATTCTCATTGTCGGGAATGAATCTTTGAAATATTTGATCAGGACAATATTTGAATAAGGTAGGGTCATCACAATAAAAATTCTTCACTTCGTTCA
>NW_011508104.1:0-865 GCF_000495115.2 Populus euphratica | reverse complement strand
CAACTGGTTGGAATGATCTTATAGAAAAAGGTTGATTATTTTGTTTTTCTCACAATGTTTTTGTGTTTCTTTTTTAGTGATTTTTGCTAGCTTCTCTCACCCAAGTTAAATGGCGGATAACGGTACTCCGTGACTTAAGTCGATTCTTTCAGTTTCCCACAATAACTGATATCTGTGTATATATTTGGGCAATTCTTTGAATCTCTCTTCCAATTCTTATTTGAAAATAGACACTAATCTTGAAAAATTGAAAAAGTATTTTCCCGCTCTACCTCAGAATGCGATTACAAAAATTTACCGTGCTAGATGTGCAAGATTGAGATTGTTAATGAATCATGGAATTCCGGAAGATATTCGCTGGTTGATTGAAGCAAAGGTCCGCTTATCAGGTGAGTCCTCTAATTCCTTCATTTCATACATGCCTGGAACAGGTAAAAGCACTTTTGCAAAGAAACGTCGTGCAAATCGACTAGAAGTCTGTCATCGATGTGCTAGATGGACTTGTAATACACAATGTCGTTCTTTAGCAATGATATCTATAAACCGTGAAGATAAAATACAATTCCTTAAGGATGGTCTGAGTAAGGAGTCTTTAGATAATCTTCTATGGACTCTTGAGACGCATCCTAGTGGAGATGTGCATCGTGCAATTCATGATTTATGGCCACTATTTCATAAAGAATATGATCGACTTAGTCTTGGGAATCTGACTAAAAAAGACCCTATTTGCCAGTTTTTAAGAAAACTGGATGGGAAGCCTATCCCCGACCCAAAGAGGGCGTTTAAGCCATTCTTGGACGTAAAACCAAGGGAAGATGTGAGCCACAATCACAACTACCTGTACATACACATGCTTTTTCAAAAG
>NW_011508103.1:0-865 GCF_000495115.2 Populus euphratica | reverse complement strand
TTGGGCTAAAGGCCTAACTTCCCCGCTACATTAAAAAAAAAAAAATAGAATGAAAGAAAGAAAGAGAAGAACGAACAACAACCCAACTATTCGAAAGGGAGAAGGGCTAGCTACAGTAGCCTAATGGAGTAAAGATCCCTCCCATCAAAGAAACCGAACAGCAGGAAAGCATGAGAGAAAAAAAATGATCGGTGAGCAAATCGAGGGAGGAGGGGGCAAAAAAAAAGGATAGGCCACTGGATTGCTATCATAACTCCATAAATGGCAGGCTGGTTTACACGCAAGCGAGTATATTACACGCAGCAACAATAGCTTTACCATCCATCTATCTACTTCAATTCCTAAATTTTCTATAACTTTTCAATTTCGTCTTTAATTAATTTGCTGGACCGAATAACCTTGGAGGGGAAGGAAAAAAGAGAGAAAATATTATCAAGTTGTGGAGAGAGGGATGGAAAGAAAGGAAATATTCTTCTCAATTCCTAATTGTTTGATGCCTCGGCCTAGATGTTTTTGTTAATTCAGAAGCCCTTTCGCTTTTACTGAACGCTGCTGTTTGAGAATGCTTGGTGATTCTTTTAGAATATGGACTGCCTTGCCTTGGCAGCAATTTGCTGTGACCTAAAGCATGGCTAGTTACGTTGAGCGGCTGGTTTCGTCAGGTCGTCAGGTTTAAGTTAGTAGTTCTCCTAGATATTCGTTTGCTTCATCCTTAAGCTCAAGAATGGAAGGGAGTGATGAGAATTTGACCCCTAAGCTTCTAGAGAGACTGTAAATTCAAGTGGATGAGCTTTCACGAGTCATTGTATTCCACACGCTGGGAGATTGTATTGTCATTAACAGAAGCAAGGCATGTAGAAAACTT
>NW_011508098.1:0-866 GCF_000495115.2 Populus euphratica | reverse complement strand
TAAAAGTTAGGGGTGAGTAAAAAAACTAATAAACTGATTAAACCGAGAAAACTAAAAAAAAACAAACTGAAAAAAACTAAATTAACTAATTAAAAAATTATAAAAAAATTTCAATTCAGTTAGGTTTTAGTTTTTAAAGTATGAAATCGATTAAATCGACCCGAACCAAACCAGTTCAACCAACCAACACTTAAAAATACACCTATAAATATAATATTTTCTAACCCTAAAATCACATTAAGCCATTAGCTGTCCCACTTCTCTGCATATCTCTTCCTTTCTTTAGCTTTACTCTCTTCTTTACATATTTCTTCTTTTTAATTTCACTCTAGTCTTTGCTTTGATTCCTTTTACTTTCCTTTGATTTGATTTTTCTCCTTTCTTTTTACTCTCGGTAAACCTAAAGTTATGAATTTTATAGGATACATGCATGATATGGGTAGGTGCTAAGTGATGGATTTTTTTTTCCTTTTATTCCACCCATTTTTTTCCCTGTTGTATTTATAAAGTTTTAACATATTTATTCATACAAATTTCAGCTAACAAATATAATATTTTTTTTATATTGTAGGTAACAAGAGTTTTAGATTTGGAAACTCTTGTTTTAATTGTGGGTGATAGAGGTATAGAGAATCAGAATATCAAAATAAAAAAGATTTTTAGTTATATACTTCTTCGGTGTATTTTTTGGAACTGTGAACAAGTTGGAATAATTTCGGTTTAAACTGATTTGAGAAGAAAAAAATTAAATCGAATCAAAATTAATTAATTTGAACTGATTTTTAATTTGATTCAATTCAAAAAATTAAAAAAATTAGTTTGATTATTTATTTTGATTTAAAATCAAACCAAACTAAAAATATCCA
>NW_011508100.1:0-866 GCF_000495115.2 Populus euphratica | reverse complement strand
CTTTCTAAGGTTAAGGGGTATTTTTTATTTTTTTAATCATGGTTTTCTTATACTTATCTCGTGGGATCAAAGACGTATTGGTCTTTCTATATTTCAAAAAAAAAAAAGAAGCTAGTGTGTATGAAGTCTCTCGTATGATTGTGGGCAGCCTTCTAGAGCAATGTTCAAAACAACACACCGCTTTACACACGATAGCCTAACATGTATTGGCATTCATGGTATGAAAAAACTCAAACGATAATCTTCCATATCTCTTTCACTCAAAAGATATGCTAGCTTTACGAAACTGCAAAATAATTTTTAATATTTTAATTATATTTAATTTGATTTTTTAATTTTATCATTAGCATTCATTTTTCTAATTTTATTAATTTTTCATATCATATATAATATTTGTTTTTTATTATGCTTTTAAAATCAAACTTAAAAGTTAATCTTCATCATGTTATAGATTATGGGCCGGGTTAAATAATCAAGGTTAATCAAATTTTTTATTGTGCATAATATATAAATGATATTATTTTGATAAAAAACAGTAAAAAAATTCAATAATTTTTCTCTAGCTAATTGCTTAATTTATTATTTATTTACGAAGCAAAAATAATATTATTTTATTAAAAAATAACAAAAGAAAAGATTCAATTATGATATTCCTTTCTTGTTTTGGACTTCCTTTTAGATTTTCTTTTCAATCTTATTCATTTTCATTTGATTTTCTTCTATTTTTTCAATTATGATATTCTTTTTTAAAAAAACACAAGAGTCAAACAATAATTCAAACAATAATTTAAATATTTTTTTTATGTTAGAAACGAATTAAATCAAAGACGAGGAAGGGTTATACACTCCATGTCCTGAAAAACAAT
>NW_011508099.1:0-866 GCF_000495115.2 Populus euphratica | reverse complement strand
ATGATTATTTTATTTTTTATTACATAGTAAAATTATTAGTTTAATCATCAAACATAAATATATTGCTTTTCAATTTTTTTCCAAAATAATGTAACTATATTAATACTCTTAAAGATAAAATCAACATAATTCTCTCACGAAAAGTTTTTTTTTGTCATTTTATATTATTTTTACTGTAAATTTAAAGGTTACTCGTAGATATTATTGTAATGCAAATATATTAAATATTATTAAAAAAAATCAAAAAACATGAAGCGCTAGCATGAAAAAGACCCCTACGCTATTCGGGCTGCATGAGAAGTGTCGTCCAGCTATCAAATCCTACCTTCTTCTATGGTTTTGTTTGAAAGGTCTCCTCGTCCCTCGAGATGGGGTAGTGTTTGTATCAAAAATACCTTTGATTTGATACTAGTGATTTTATTTATTTATTTATTTTGTCTCCCCGCCCCTTAAGATGGGGCAGCGTTTGTACCAAAAATACCTTTGGTTTGATACCGAGAATCATTTCTTTTATTTTTATTTTCTTTTTTCTTTTTTCTTGAATTTAACACCAACCCTTTTACAATTTTAAACGAGCTCTTTTAATTTTGTTTTCCATGACAGATTAGCATAGCGAGCTTAGTGAAGTCATCAGCAACAACAGGCCCTCCTCCATGACAACCTCTCCAACCAGCACTATGAGGGTTACAACATGTGAATTAATTTAAATGTGTTTTCTTTTAAATGAAGAGGGATGGGCTAGATCTTCAGCCTAGCTCATGTGGCTAGGTTGGGTCTAACCCATGTATATATATAAAAAGAATAAAAAAAGAAAGTTTAGGGTTATTTTTTTCATGTTTTTTTAATAATTTTATTTAATATTGGAT
>NW_011508101.1:0-866 GCF_000495115.2 Populus euphratica | reverse complement strand
GTAGAAAAGAGATTGCATGGATGATTTGTTGTTCAGCCGGGTCATTGGTTTGGGTCAGTGAATCAGTCAGGTTTGTTGGATCCAGTTCAGTCACATGCCCGGACTAGCCCCAACCTAAAAGAAGTAATAAAATAATAATAAAATAAAATTTTCTTCAAAATTATTTTAAAAAATCCTTTTAAAATATGTGATTTTTCGCATTTGTTTCACTGCATTTTGATCAATATTAGTTTATATTTTTATAATATAAAGAGAAAAATCTGATATCAAAATATCTGATTTTTATCAAAAAAAATAAAAAATATTTTGTTTTCATGTATTTTCTAATCTCTCAAAAATATATATAGAAAATCATATTGTGTTTTCATATAACAAAAAAAAATGTAATTAGCATATATTATGTCTTTAATAACCAGTTTATTAAAGTCATGAGAACTAGGCCAATATTTCAAAAATTTCAGAAAAAAAATTTAATATCTGGAGTTACAACCTTATATGTAAGACGTATTTCAGATATTAAATTCTTTTGTTTACCTCAGAATTACCTGAATAGATAAGGATCTCCTTACCGAAGAAGATTTTTTTTAAACTATAGACGGACAAATAACTAGAAAATACAACCAAACCTTAGATTTTACTAGACAATAAAACAATGCAGCTTACCTTAGGTAGTGTATATTTGAGGTGCTAATACCTTTCCTTTACACAACCAATCTCCATACCTGATCTCTAACACTAGTTAGGGTTCCTAGTAACCAAAATATTAGGTGGCGACTCCCATTTTATTTTTTTCACTAATAAAAGATAAGAATTATTTGTCTCTTCTTATTCGCTACATTTATAATAATCAGATGGTGAATGTTTTC
>NW_011508102.1:0-866 GCF_000495115.2 Populus euphratica | reverse complement strand
TTCAGGGTTGTGAATGTTCAAAAAATAAAAAATAAAAAAATTGGTACATGAAAAAAAAAATCAATTTCATGGAGAATATTGAACAGTGCAAACAGGCCACCTGATCGAATCTAGTTAATGGAATTTGTCCTATATAAATACTTCAATGCATGATTGTGACCGCAATTATAGTACATTACTTCAATCTAGTTAATGGGATTTGTCCTATATAAAAAATTCAATTATATTTTATCATTTTTTTATTATATTTTTTGGATTTTTTTTATTTTTCTCTTATTTTTTTCTCTTTCTCTCTCGCCTTAATAAGTCATTTTATTTTTATTTGACTGTTTTTTTTGTTAGCATTATCATTTTATTTATCCTAAAATTTTAACCAGATTTTATTTAATATATTTTAAGATTTCTTGTAAAAATTTTAGCTCAAACTAATAGTCGGATTGAAAATTACCATCAATAACGTAAAACTGATCAAATTATGACTATTCATCAAATTTCTGAATTTTTTTAAAAATTTTAAAATTTTAAGTCAAGCTAAAACATCATACTAGAAGGCTCCACACAAATTTTCAGAAATTTTTGATAACTCAATTGAGAATTATAAATTTTTTTATATAAAACTAATAAAAAAATATTGATAAAATCTTGACTTGAACTATAGCAAATAAATCACTATAAATTAAGAAATTATTTACTATAAATTATATAAATTATAATATGTTTTTTGACTTTCTTTTTTTTTTCCTAACAAATCAATAGAGCTTGTGCAATCAAAGAGATGCGTGTAATGCTTTCTAATGGCCAAATATAATTATTTAACATCTTACTAGATTTATAATTATGTCCTTTTACATATAATGTGATAAATG
>NW_011508097.1:0-867 GCF_000495115.2 Populus euphratica | reverse complement strand
TGAAAATCTAGAGATAATTTAAAGAATGAGATTGATTTTTAAATTTGATAAGAAAATTAACAAGTATCAAGTATTCTATTGCGACTAAAAATCTAACATAAAAATAATGGATCTTAAAACTTAAAAAAGGTGCAAATCAAGCTTCTTGTATATCATAAATAAAAAAATATTATTAAAATCAAGCTTCTTGCATGTCATAAATTAAAAAAAAATACTATTGGGATGGTTAGATATTGCAACAAATAAAAATAGAAACAAATTCTAAGTTGTAATAAAATTGAAATTATAATAGAGTTGTGACAGCAATAAAATATATTTTCAATATAAAATCTAAGGGATTTAACCAATCTTAAAGACCAAATAAATAAAAAATGAATTAATTAATATAAAAATTTCTAATTAATCCGAAGAAATTCAACAGTCAAATGAGAAAATAATAGAATAGAATACAATTGAAACATAAACTTTGTAACATTCTTTTCTTTTATATATTTGTCAATTTTTCAACAACTACGAATTAATTTTTAATTTTGGTTTAATAGAGTACACACAACCTTTATTAGTAAGTTATGAGAAGTAATATTATCATTGTAATTCATTCAAATTTAAATATTTATTTTTTTATTTAAAATTATACTATTAATTGTTATTCATGCTTATTAACTTATTTTGAGATGACATATATGTTTTCTAGTGTTTTTTCAATCTATAATTGTTGTTAGGGATTAATGTAAGAAGTAAAAGAATTAATTTGATTGTTACAACTCCTATCTTAATTTATCAAAAAAGAATAAATTAAATTAAATTGTTAAGTTTTAAAATATTTACTTAAAAAAATACAAATTTTACTCTTAAGACTGCTACTAA
>NW_011508095.1:0-868 GCF_000495115.2 Populus euphratica | reverse complement strand
AAACTGGTTGAAAATTTACTTCTGTAATTTTTTCTTTAAAATATTATAAATTATTACAATATTTTTCTATATGTTTTTTTTATAATTTTTTTCTTTAAAAAATATTTTATTTTATTTTATTTTTTTTATATCGAGCTGATTTAGAATTTTACTTTGTAGTTTTTTTATTTAAAACATTATAAATTGTTATAATGTTTCCCTATATATTTTTTAAAATTATCTTTGTTATTTTTTTTAATAGTAAGCTAATTGAGAATTCAACTTTAACTTTTTCCACATGTTTTTTTTATTTTTTTTTCAGAATTGTTTTTGTTGATTTTATTTTTTTTAGTATGGAGGTGGTTGAAAATTTAGTTTTGCAGTTTTTTTTCTTGAAAACACTATGGATTGCTACAATATTTTTCCACATGTTTTTTTTTTTATATTTTTATAATTTTTTTAGAATTTTCTTTATCGATTTTATTTTATTCATATTAAGATGGTTGAGAATTTAACTTTATAGTTTTTTTCTTTAAAATATTATAGATTGCTATAATGTTTCCTTATATTATTTTTTATTATAATTTTTTTAAATTATCTTTATTAATTTTATTATTTTTAATATTGAGCTGACTGGGAATTACAACTATAGGTTTCCTCGTGAAACATTATAGATTGCTATAGTGTTTTCCTGCATAATCTTTTTTTTTGTTGATTTTATTTGTTTTTATATTGAGCTGGTTGAGAATTTAACTTTGTTTTTTTTCTTTAAAATATTTTAAAATATTTTGGATTACTACAATATTTCTCAATATAATTTTTTTAATGATTTTTTTTTAAATTTTTTTATTTATTTTATTTTTTAAATATTAAACTGATTAAAAATTTA
>NW_011500701.1:95391-100205 GCF_000495115.2 Populus euphratica | reverse complement strand
AAATTTCAGTTGGAAGAGTGACAATGCACAAACTTCACCTCCACAGTTTCAAGCACACCATAATTTCCAAAATTCTTATGGATATGCACCTTCTTTTGCTCCACCTCTTAGAAGTAATTTTGAGGAAACTTTGTATGCATTCATTGAAAAGCAAGAGACAATCAATACTCAACTTACTTAAAGCATAATAGATTTTAAAGAAACTCTTGCAAAATTCACATCTGCTCTCAATTTTCAAGAGCAAGGTAAGTTTCCATTTGAACCACAGCAAAATCTCAAGGAGCAATACAATGCAAATGCAAGTAGTTATGGAAGTCAACACATGGATCAAGTCAAATCAGTCACTACTCTACGCAGTGGTAAGGTTATTGAAAAACCCTCTATTGAACCTTCTGAGAAAGATGATGAGTCAATTTCTAAGGGAAAGGAAGGGGTTGAATCTGAAAATTGCAAAGAAACGACTGATTCTCCGCTAGCACTTCCATTTTCTCATGCCATGACCAATCAGGAAGAAATCGAGGATGAAAAAGGCATTGAAAAGGTTGATGCGAATCTTTTATCAAAAGTGACAACAGATTCGACACCCGACATCACACCTATCGATGATTACTTTCCTGATGAATCTCTACTTTCTCTTAATTCAATGCCTTGGTTTGCTAAAAATATCAATTTTCTTACTTCAGGATTTTTGCCAACTCATTGGAGTATTGAAGACAAAAGAAAATTTTTGAGCAACGAGGAAAATTTTTATTGGGATGACCCTTACTTATTCAATTATTGTCCTGATCAAATATTTCAAAAATGCATTCTCGACAATGAGGTAAGTAATTTCATTAAATTTTGTTACTCTAAGGCATATGGGGATCATTTCTCATCAAAAAAGAGGATTGTAGAAATCTTACAAAGTGAATTTTACTGGCCCATCATATTCAAGGAGTCAGATGCATTCCGCAAAAACTGTGAAAATTGTCAGAAGGTGGGATTTATTTCAAAACACAGAGAGTCTTTAGATAATCTTCTATTGACTCTTAAGTCTCATCATAGTCGAGATAAGCATCGTGTAATTCATGACTTATGAACCCATTTTCATAAAGAACATACTTGAGTTAGTCTTGGGAATCTGACTAAAAAAGACCCTGTTTGCCAGTTTTTAAGAAAACTAGATGGGAAGCCTATCCCCGACCCATTGAGGGCGTTTAAGCTGTTCTTGGACGTAAAACCAAGGGAAGATGTGAGCCACATTCACAACTGCGATTTGAATTTTTTTTGTTTGTAAAAACTTGTGTCTTTTGGTTTTATTATTGTGTTTTGTTATTTCTTATTTTTGTTTTAGTGTGTTTCAGGTTTTGTCAGTGTTCGTTATTTCAGGTGATATCTTCTATACTCTATCTTCCTACCTTAGAACATTGAGGACAATGTCTCGTTTTGGTTGGGGGGAGAGGGTAGTAGTTGATAAAAAAAAATTATTTTTCATTTCATAAAGTATGTGCATAATTGTTGTTACTAAGATGGCAGAGTAAAGGAGTTCTTTTGTTAAAGTGACTCTTGAGACGCATCTTAGTAATCATTCTTAACAAGGTTTATTATAATACTTCCTGAAATATTCAGGTTTACAAACTCTCGCATTGTTACCACTTAATTCTGCTCATATACTTATTTAACATGTATTCTTAAACCTTAATTTACACACACACACTTTAACATATGATTGTGGGTTGCATATTGGATTATTACATTATTTATGTTCTTTTGTTAAAGGTAATAACTAAGGGAAAGGGATTGTATATAATTAAAAAAACAAAAACATGAAAAAAAAGAAAAAAAAAAGAAAAAAAAATGATGATAATAAAAATGTAGATAAGTTTAGTTTCGTAGCCTCCCTAACCTAAGCAATTAAGCCCGAAGGGGTGTTTTAACACCTAATACCCTAAAGTCAACTGACTTGGGAGCTATTGGCCCAACGCTTGTTACATGGGGTGAGGAGAAAAGCTTAAGGGAATCAAACATTACACTATCTACATATCAGTATCTACGACCCGAGTTACTAAGCTCGTAGGGGGGTCTTAACACCTAATGCCCTAAGACCAACTGGTCTGGGAGTCATTAGCTGAAAGCTCGTTACATGGGTTAAAGATGCATGATGTTTTTAAAGTATATGTATATAGAGTTAAAAAAAAGAGACAGCATGATGTTTTTAAAGTATATGTATATAGAGTAAAAAAAAAAAAGACAAAAATAGTAATCCCAACCCAAGGAAGTTAACCTTAAACATTAGAACACAAATTTTGTTTTCTTCCAAGAAAAGCCTCATAATTATGTGTTGATACATTG
The DNA here is from genome assembly GCF_000495115.2 of Populus euphratica. Taxonomy (NCBI): domain Eukaryota; kingdom Viridiplantae; phylum Streptophyta; class Magnoliopsida; order Malpighiales; family Salicaceae; genus Populus; species Populus euphratica. Next base: position 97,874 of record NW_011500701.1, on the reverse strand, counting down.
AGCACAAAAGAAAGGTTTATTAATATCTTGTTAAGAGGTATTAAGCAGATATATAAATTTAATGAGAGTTTTGTTTATCTGGATAGATTAATGGAAGTTAAATGATGAATAACTTCCTTTGTGAAATTTACAAATATGTTTTCTATGATGAATACCTTGCTTTGTGGAATTTGCAAATTGTTTTTCTATTTTACGCTTTGATTACTAGGGACTAGTAATAAGCTGGTTGGGGGGTGTGATTAGTACTTAAAAGTGTATTTTTATCATGGTTTTATATCATCATTTTGCACTTGAAGTATCAATAACTCCTTAACTAAAATATGTTTTATAATAATGTATCTAATAATATAAGATACCTATAATTTGTGGTAAATGTCTATTTTTAATGTAGGCCTATCACATAAATGAAAGGATTGATTGATGACTTGAAGAACTTAAATTGCAAGGATAAAGAGATGGCCAAACTTAGAAAAGAGATGTCGGTGCAATCAAAACCGGAACACTGTTCGGTAATTGGGTCATATCTAGAGCTATATATCTCAGATTTAGGTCCAATTTATATGGAAGGAAAGGTAAGACATAGGCCTACAACTTTCATATGGAGCCCAAGATCTAAAAAGGACATTATCAAGTCCAAATTGTAGCAACAACAAAGAAGCCCGAAGCTGGCTTCGAGCCCGAGCACTGTTCGGTATTTTGGCCATATCTGGAGTTCTAGAAGTCCAAATGAGCTGAATGTTTTACACAAGAAAGCTGAGACAATTTCCTACAACTTTCATGTTTGCAACTGGCTCCAGTTTTGACGTTATCAATGACGTTTTGGGCAGACAAGAGAAGATAAGGATTATCACCAAGTCAAAAGTTGGCCACCCACTTATCAATTAGTCATCAAATCAATAGTTCCCAATTTTGGCCTATAAAAGGAGGCATTTGCCATGCATTTAGGCATCGTGGTGTTCAGATCAAGATCATGCTCTATCTCTCTTTGGATTTTTTGTAATGTTTATGCTTTACTTTCATTAATATTAAGTTTATGCCTTTCATTTCCTTTCCTTTACTTAGTTAACTTTTATGTTCTTATTTTGTTTATTTGTTTTCTTAGTTAACTTTTATGTTGTTATTTTGTTTATTTATTTTTCTTTCTTTCATTATGTCTAGCTAAGTTAGTTATGTCAAGGTGAAAAGGTTACACTAATGGTGTAAGAATAAGTATAATGTAAACTTAATATGGACTTTAATGTTTGATACTAACATGTTTTGTATTTGTTATCTTGTTCACTCTTTAATACTTTGCTTGTTAAATGACTAATCTTGATTTATGTTGTATAACATTTGGTACAACAAATGCTTGGCACTTTCATAGCCCATAATGTATGGTATAACCGACACCTGAGCTATGAAAGGAACTTGATTTGTTGTTAACATAAGTTATAATCATGAATGCTTGACGAGATTTACAAGTATTAGCATTAATTGAATAAGATGACTAATGTAATCCTGTTAACAATATATACTCTGATTGGAACCTCCTTTGTGTGTGGTTTCCAATTCAATAATAAGAGTTTATACTATACTTGTTTGATATACCATTAGTGGAACCTCTAACCTTGACATTTGTTATTATTATTGTTTAATCCTTACATTAATTTTCCATCTCCAAGTTCTCATCTTATTCTTCTTCTTCTATTTCTTTATTATTATTATTATTATTATTGTTGTTGTTGTTGTTGTTGTTGTTGTTGTTGTTGTTGTTGTTGTTGTTATTGTTGTTTTATAATTGTTGTTTATAATTTGTACAATTAACCTCCCTGTGGTTCGACCCCGGTCTTGCCGTAACCTCCCTGTGGTTTTTTATTGTTGTTTTTAATTTGTACAATTAACCTCCCTGTGGTTCGACCCCGGTCTTGCCGGGTTATTTATTACTTCGACACTCCTGCACTTGGGAGAAGACATCAACCTTTTAGTCGTGTCAGTTAACACCTAGAGATAGGCAAATGGTTGAATTGATGTGCAATTGAACTTTTGAAGATAAAGATCCTGTGAAGCAATGGAGTACTTAGACTTGTTAGCTGAAAATGCTCAAAATTGGGACACCGCTGGTACTTATGAGGCACCGAGTAAAACTCAACCTCATACATCTAGTAGAGGTAAGTACAACCTTAAGGAAGATCATGACCTTCAAGTCAAGTTTGCATCTTTAGCTAGAAAAGTCGAGGCACTAGAAATGGAAAAGAGTGGTCACTTAAAATCTGTGGAAAATATTGTGTGTCAAATATGTAAAACAAATGAACACTCAACCACTAATTGTCCAACCTTGACTTCTTTTAGGGAATGTCTCCATGAACAAGGCCATGCTTTAAACAGTTTCCAAAGGGCCAACCACAACCCATACTCACAAACATACAACCCTAGTTGGAGAAATGACACGACGAAAAGGTTGATGTCTTCTCCCAAGTGCAGGAGTGTCGAAATAATAAATAACC
>NW_011500701.1:71480-95352 GCF_000495115.2 Populus euphratica | reverse complement strand
TAGTAGTAGTAGTAGTAGTAGTAGTAGTAGTAGTAGTAGTAGTAGTAGTAGTAGTAGTAGTAGTAGTAGTAGTAGTAGTAGTAGTAGTAGTAGTAGTAGTAGTAGTAGTAGTAGTAATAATAATAATAATAAAGAAAGAGAAGAAGAAGATGATGATGAGAACTTGGAGATGGAATATTAATGTAAGGATTAAACAATAATAATAACAAATGTCAAGGTTAGAGGTTCCACTAATGGTATATCAAACAAGTATAGTATAAACTCTTATTATTGAATTGGAAACCACACACAAAGGAGGTTCCAATCAGATTATATATTGTTAACATGATTACATTAGTCATCTTATTCAATTAATGCTAATACTTGTAAATCTCGTCAAGCATTCATGATTATAACTTATGTTAACAACAAATCAAGTTCCTTTCATAGCTCAGGTGTCGGTTATACCATACATTATGGGCTATGAAAGTGCCAAGCATTTGTTGTACCAAGTGTTATACAACATAAATCAAGATTAGTCATTTAACAAGCAAAGTATTAAAGAGTGAACAAGATAGCAAATATAAAACATGTTAGTATCAAACATTAAGGTCCATATTAAGTTTACATTATACTTATTCTTACACCATTAGTGTAACCTTTTCACCTTGACATAATTAACTTAGCTAGACATAATGAAAGAAAGCAAAATAGATAAACAAAATAAGAACATAAAAGTTAACTAAGTAAAGGAAAGGAAATGAAAGGCATAAACTTAATATTAATGAAAACAAAGCATAAAAAATACAAAGAGAGAAAGGAAGAGCATGATCTTGATCTGGAAACCAAGATGCCTAAATGCATGGCAAATGTCTCCTTTTATAGGCCAAAATTGGGAACTATTGATTTGATGACTAATTGATAAGTGGGTGACCAACTTTTGACTTGGTGACAATCCTTATCTTCTCTTGTCTGCCCAAAACGTCATTGATAACGTCAAAACTGGAGCCAGTTGCAAACATGAAAGTTGTAGGCAATTGTCTCAGCTTTCTTGTGTAAAAATTTCAGCTCATTTGGACTTCTAGAACTCCAGATATGGCCAAAATACCGAACAGTGCTCGGGCTGGAAGACAGATTCGGGCTTCTTTGTTGTTGCTACACTTTGGACTTGATAATGGCCTTTTTAGATCTTGAGCTCCATATGAAAGTTGTAGGCCTATGTCTTACCTTTCCATCCATATAAATTAGACCTAAATCTGAGATCTGTAGCTCCAGATATGACCCAATTCCCGAACAGTGTTCCGGTTTGGATTGCACCGACATCTCTTTTCTAAGTTTGGCCACCTCTTTATCCTTGCAATTTAAGTTCTTCAAGTCATCAATCAATCCTTTCATTTATGTGATAGACCTGCATTAAAAATAGACATTTACCACAAATTATAGGTATCTTATATTATTAGATACATTATTATAAAACATATTTTAGTTAAGGAGTTATTGATACTTCAAGTGCAAAATGATGATATAAAACCATGATAAAAATGCACTTTTAAGTACTATTCACACCCCCCAACCAGCTTATTACTAGTCCCTAGTAATCAAAGCGTTAAAATAGAAAACAAATTTGTAAATTTCACAAAGCAAGGTATTCATCATTTAACTTTCATTAATCTATCCAGATAAACAAACTCTCATTAAATTTATATATCTGCTCAATACCTCTTAACAAGATATTAATAAACCTTTCTTTTGTCTCAATGTATCAACACATAATTATAGGGCTTTTCTTGGAAGAAAACAAAATTTTTGTTCTAATGTTTAAGGTTAACTTCCTTGGGTTGGGATTACTATTTTTGTCTTTTTTTTTTTTTTAACTCTATATACATATACTTTAAAAACATCATGCATCTTAACTCTATATACATATAATTTAAAAACATCATGCATCTTTAACCCATGTGACGAGCTTTCAGCTAATGACTCCCAGACTAGTTGGTCTTAGGGCATTAAGTGTTAAGACACCCCTACGAGCTTAGTAACTCAGGTCGCAGATACTGATATGTAGATAGTGCAATGTTTGATTCGCTTAAGCTTTTCTGCTCAATCCATGTAACAAGCATTGGGCCAATAGCTCCCAAGTCAGTTGACTTTAGGGTATTAGGTGTTAAAACACCCCTTCGGGCTTAATTGCTTAGGTTAGGGAGGCTACGAAACCAAACTTATCTACATTTTTATTATCATCATTTTTTTTTCTTTTTTTTCATGTTTTTCTTTTTTTTTTAATTATATACAATCCCTTTCCCTTAGTTGTTACCTTTAACAAAAGAACATAAATAATGTAATAATCCAATATGCAACCCACAATTATATGTTAAAGTGTGTGTGTGTAAATTAAGGTTTAAGAATACATGTTAAATAAGTATATGAGCAGAATTAAGTGGTTATACGAGAGTTTGTAAATCTGAATATTTCAGGAAGTATTATAATAGACCTTGTTAAGAATGGTTACTAAGATGCGTCTCAAGAGTCACTTAACAAAAGAGCTCCTTTACTCTACCATCCTAGTAAAGACAATTATGCACATGCTTTATGAAATGAAAAACAATTTTTTTTTTTTATCAACTACTACCCTCTCCCCCCAACCAAAACGAGACATTGTCCTCAATGTTTTAAGGTAAAAAGATAGAGTATAGAAGATATCACCTGAAATAATGAACACTGACAAACCTGAAACACACTAAAACAAAAATAAGAAATAACAAAACACAATAATAAAACCAAAAGACACAAAAATTCACAAATGAAGGCTCAAATCCAATCTAAGCTTTTTACGGCTTCCCGTAGATGACCAAATTATGCGACTCATGGAAGGATCAATCACAGGAATGAAAGATTGTAGTTGGTCAATCAATTATTCAGCAGTAGTAGCAGAGATTATGATTTGTCGTGCAGAAGATGTTAGAAATTCCTGTTCCACAGCATGATCAAGAAAAGACAACAACTTATCATAATAACCATTAACATTTAACAAACCTATGGGTTTATGGTGAATGTGCAGTTGAGCCCAAGAGGAAATATGAAAGATCTCTTCCAATGTGCCTAGACCACCTGGTAAAGCAATGAAGGCATCAGCATGGTTAAACATTGCATTCATTCGAGTTGACATTGTGGAGACCTGAAGTTCCTCTCTAATTGTTTTTCCAATGATGTCCCCTTGTGCCAAAGCTTTAGGGACGACTCCCAAAACTTAACTACCTCCTAAAAATGCAGTTATTGACACACCTCCCATTAACCCAAGATTTCCTCCCCCATACACTAAATGAATCTTTCGCTCAGCTAGCACCTGACCAAGATGATTTGATGATTCTAAAAACTCCTTTTCTTTCCCAGGACTAGATCCACCGAAAACACAAATATTTCTTATTTGATGACTTGAGGAACTTGCCATTTCTACAAACTTCTGTATTTGTTGAATGTATGGGTTGAGTAGAAATGAAAGGAAGGAAAAGAGGGTTTTATAGATGAGAAATTGGAAAGGCAATCATAACATCTATATGTAGGCCAGCTGGAGTCTCACACTCTCTCTCTCTCTTTTTATTTATTTATTTATTTATTTACTTTTGAAAAAAACATGTGTATGTATAGGTAGTTGTGATTGTGGCGCATATCTTCCCTTAGTTTTACGTCCAAGAACGGCTTAAACGCCCTCTATGGGTCGGGGATAGGATTCCCATCCAGTTTTCTTAAAAACTGGCAAACAGGGTCTTTTTTAGTCAGATTCCCAAGACTAAGTCGATCATGTTCTTTATGAAATAGTGGCCATAAATCATGAATTGCACGATGCACATCTCCACTAGGATGCGTCTCAAGAGTCAATAGAAGATTATCTAAAGACTCCTTACTCAGGCCATCCTTAATGAATTGTATTTTATCTTCACGGTTTATAGATACCATTCCTAAAGAACAACATTGTGTATTACAAGTCCATCTAGCACATCGATGACAGACTTGTAGTCGTTTTGCACGACGCTTCTTTGCAAAAGTGCTTTTACCTGTTCCAGGCATGTGTGAAATGAAGTTAGAGGACTCACCTGATAATCGGACCTTTGCTTCAATCAACCAGCGAATATCTTTAGGAATTCCATGATTCATTAACAATCTCAATCTTGCACATCTAGCACGGTAAATTTTTGTAATCGCATTCTGAGGCAGAGCGGGAAAATACTTTTTCAATTTTTCAAGATTAGTGTCCATTTTCAAATGAGAATTGGAAGAGAGATTCAAAGAATTGCACAGATATATACACAGATATCAGTAATTCTGGGAAACTGAAAGAACCGACTTACGTCACGGAGTACCGTTATCCGCCATTTGACTAGGGTGAAAGAAACTTGCAAAAAAATCACTCAAAAAGAAACACAAAAACAATGTAAGAAAAACAAAATAATCAACCTTTATCTACAAGATCATTCAAACCAGTTGATTCATTTTCACTAGGAAAATTATCAAAGTAAGCTTTCGAACGATGTCCATTTTCCTTAAAATCATTGTCATTCATTGAATTCTCAATATCACAGGCCCCATAAGGATTGTTCCATCTTGATCTTAGCTCTCTAGGGAATGAATAGAGTTGACAATTATAAAACAAAACTTTTTGACCAGTGTCAACTTTTTGACAAATTTCACAAGTTTTGCAGAATGCATGTGTGTCTTTGAACATGGTGGGCCAATAAAATCCATTTTGAAAGATTTTTGCAGTTGTCTTTTTTGACGAGAAATAACTTCCACATGCTTCAGAATGACAAAGTTTAATGACACTACTTACCTCATTGTCGGGAATGAATCTTTGAAATATTTGATCAGGATAATATTTGAATAAGTTAGGGTCATCACAATAAAAGCTCTTCACTTCGTTCAAAATCTTTTCTTTGTCTTGAATACTCCAATCAGTTGGCAAATCTCCTAAAGCAAGAAAATTGATATTTTTATCATACCAAGGCATTGGACTAAGAGAAAGTAAGGATTCGTTAGGAAAGTAATCATCGATTGGTGTGATGTTAGATGTCGAATTTGTTGTCACTGTTGACAAAAGATTCGCATCAACATTTTCGGTGCTTGTTTCATCCATGATTTCTTCCTCAAAATAAATCATTTGCAAATCTTCAGTTTCATCCAATTCATTTTTACTTAAAGTAGATTCAAGTTGATCATAAACTAATTCATCAATATGATCTACTTCTTGTAAATCATTGTCATCTCTAGGTTGCTTGCAAATGTTGAAAATATTCATTTTCAATGTCATGTTTCCAAATGATAGCTTCATCAGTCCATTCCTACAATTAATCAATGCGTTAGAAGTTGCAAGAAATGGACGTCCTAAAATAACAGGAAATGAATTACATGCTTCAATAGGTTCTGTGTCCAAGACAATAAAATCCATAGGATAAATGAATTTATCGACTTGTACTAACACATCTTCAATTATTCCTCTAGGCACTTTTATAGATCTATCGGCAAGTAAAAGAGTTATAGAAGTTGGTTTTAACTCACCTAGATTGAGACTCTGAAAAACTGAATATGGAAGTAAATTCACACTAGCTCCAAGATCAAGTAAGGCTCTTTCAATTTTATGCTCTCCAATAAAGCAAGAAATTGTAGGACAACCAGGGTCTTTATATTTCAAAGCATTATTGTTTTGAAGAATAGCACTTACTTGTTCGGCTAGAAAGGCTTTCTTTTTCACATTCAGTTTCCTCTTCACAGTGCATAGATCTTTCAAAAATTTAGCATAGGAAGGAACTTGTTTAATAGCATCCAGCAAAGGTATATTGATCCTTACCTGTTTGAAAATTTCAAAAATTTCAGAGTTGTGATTGACTTTCCTTTGTTTGGTCATGGCTTGAGCAAATGGAAGTGCTGGCGGTGAATCAGTCGTTTCTTTGGAAATTTCAGATTCATCCCCTTCCTTACCCTCAGAGATTGACTCATCATCTTTCTCATAAGATTCAAGAGAGGGCTTTTCAATAACCTTACCACTGCGCAGAGTAGTGACTGATTTGACTTGATCCATATGTTGGCTTCCGGAACTACTTGCATTTGCATTGTATTGCCCCTTGGGATTTTGTTGTGGTTGAGATGGAGACTTACCTTTCTGTTGGAAACTGAGAGCAGATGTTAATTTAGCAAGAGTATCTTTAAAATCTATCATGTTTTGAGCAAGTTGAGTATTGATTGTCTCTTGCTTTTCAATGAATGCATGCAATGTTTCCTCAAGATTTCTTCTAGGAGGTGGAGCATAAGGAGGTGCATATCCATGAGAATTTTGGAAATTGTGGTGTGCTTGAAACGATGGTTGTGAAGTTTGTGCATTCTTGTTCTCACTCTTCCAACTAAAATTTGGGTGATTTCTCCAACCAGGGTTGTATGTTTGTGTGTATGGGTTATGGTTGGGCCTTTGGAAACTATTTAAAGCATGGACTTGTTCATGGAGACATTCCTTAAAAGAAGGCAAGGTTGGACAATCGTTGGTTGAGTGTTCATTTGTTTCACAAATTTGACACACAATGTTTTCAACAGATTTTAATTGACCACTTTTTTTCAATTCTAGTGCCTCGACTTTTCTAGCTAAAGATGCAAACTTGGCTTGAAGGTCATGATCTTCCCTAAGGTTGTACCTACCTCCACTAGATGTGTGAGGTTGAGTTTTACTCGGTGCCTCATAAGTACCCGCGGTGTCCCAATTTTGAGCATTTTCAGCTAACAAGTCTAAGTACTCCATTGCTTCATCAGGGTCTTTATCTTCAAAAGTTCCATTGCACATCAATTCAACCATTTGCCTATCTTTAGGTGTTAACCCTTCATAGAAATGTGAAACCAATCTCCATGTTTCAAAACCATGATGAGGGCAAGTACTAAGCAAGTCTCGATACCTATCCCAACATTGGTAAAATGTTTCTCCTGGTTTTTGAGTGAAAGTGGTGATTTGTCTCTTGAAAGAGTTTGTTCTATGAGATGGGAAAAACTTCTTTAAAAATTGTTGTTGCATTTCATCCCAAGCACGAATGGATCCTGGTCTTAAATTTTGTAGCCATGTTTTAGCTTTATCTTTTAATGAAAAAGAAAAAAGCTTTAATCTGATGGTGTTCATGCTACAATTTAAATTATTATATGTGTTGCACACCTCCTCAAATTCCCTTAAATGCAAGTATGGATTTTCCAATTCCAAACCATGAAAAGAAGGTAAAAGTTGAATAATACCTGGTTTAAAATTAAAATGAGATGCATCAGGAGGAAAAACTATGCATGATGGTGCACTTGTTCTTATTATTATTATTATTATTATTATTATTATTATTAGTACTACTACTACTATTATTATTAGTATTATTATTGCTTCTATTATTATTGTTGTTGTTTATAATTATTGTTTATAATTGTTGTTTATAATTTGTACAATTAACCTCCCTGTGGTTCGACCCCGGTCTTGCCGGGTTATTTATTACTTCGACACTCCTGCACTTGGGAGAAGACATCAATCTTTTAGTCGTGTCAAGTTTTTGGCGCCGTTGCCGGGGAGGTAAGTTCTTGTATAAATTATAGTATTTATTTTATTTTCTCTTTTCACTTTTCTTGTATATAACTTTGTTTCTTTTCTTTTGTTTCTTTTTATTTTGTTTTCTTCCTCCTTCTTTTGCTTTGTTGTTCTTCTTTTTATTTTATTCCTACACGTGCATGAGAGTGTGGTCACGTACATCAAGTGGTAGACTTTGTAGGGTATCCTCATCATTTTCAGAAAATATGGCCGAAGAAGATAATCAATCACTTCATAATGAGAATAATGAGAATAACCGTGCTAGAACACTTAGAGACCACATGAATCCCACAAGAACAAGTGCACCATCATGCATAGTTTTTCCTCCTGATGCATCTCATTTTAATTTTAAACCAGGTATTATTCAACTTTTACCTTCTTTTCATGGTTTGGAATTGGAAAATCCATACTTGCATTTAAGGGAATTTGAGGAGGTGTGCAACACATATAATAATTTAAATTGTAGCATGAACACCATCAGATTAAAGCTTTTTCCTTTTTCATTAAAAGATAAAGCTAAAACATGGCTACAAAATTTAAGACCAGGATCCATTCGTGCTTGGGATGAAATGCAACAACAGTTTTTAAAGAAGTTTTTTCCATCTCATAGAACAAACTCTTTCAAAAGACAAATCACTACTTTCACTCAAAAACCAGGAGAAACATTTTACCAATGTTGGGATAGGTATCGAGACTTGCTTAGTACTTGCCCTCATCATGGTTTTGAAACATGGAGATTGGTTTCACATTTCTATGAAGGGTTAACACCTAAAGATAGGCAAATGGTTGAATTGATGTGCAATGGAACTTTTGAAGATAAAGACCCTGATGAAGCAATGGAGTACTTAGACTTGTTAGCTGAAAATGCTCAAAATTGGGACACCGCGGGTACTTATGAGGCACCGAGTAAAACTCAACCTCATACATCTAGTGGAGGTATGTACAACCTTAGGGAAGATCATGACCTTCAAGCCAAGTTTGCATCTTTAGCTAGAAAAGTCGAGGCACTAGAATTGAAAAAGAGTGGTCAATTAAAATCTGTTGAAAACATTGTGTGTCAAATCTGTGAAACAAATGAACACTCAACCAACGATTGTCCAACCTTGCCTTCTTTTAAAGAATGTCTCCATGAACAAGCCCATGCTTTAAACAGTTTTCAAAGGGCCAACCACAACCCATACTCCCAAACATACAAGTACTAATCAAGAAATCACCCAAATTTTAGTTGGAAGGGTGAGAACAACAATCCACAAACTTCACAACCACCGTTTAAAGCACACCACAATTTCCAAAATTCTCACGGATATGCACCTCCTTATGCTCCACCTCCTAGAAGAAATCTTGAGGAAACCTTACATGCATTCATTGAAAAGCAAGAAACAATCAATACTCAACTTGCTCAAAGCATGACAGATTTTAAAGATACTCTTGCAAAATTAACATCTGCTCTCAGTTTCCAAGAGAAAGGTAAGTTTCCATCTCAACCACAACAAAATCCCAAGGGGCAATACAATGCAAATGCAAGTACTTCTGGAAGCTAACACATGGATCAAGTCAAATCAGTCACTACTCTTCGCAATGGTAAGGTTATTGAAAAACCCTCTCTTGAACCTTATGAGAAAGATGATGAGTCAATCTCTGAGGGTAAGGAAGGGGTTGAATTTGAAAATTACAAAGAAAAGACTGATTCTCCGCCAGCATTTCCATTTCCTCAAGTCATGACCAAACGAAGGAAAGTTAATCACAACTCTGAAATTTTTGAAATTTTAAAATAGGTAAGAATCAATATACCTTTGCTGGATGCTATTAAACATGTTCCTTTCTATGCTAAATTTTTGAAAGATCTATGCACTATGAAGAGGAAACTGAATGTGAAAAAGAAATCCTTTCTAGTCGAACAAGTTGACACGACCAAAAGATTGATGTCTTCTTCCAAGTGCAGGAGTGTCGAAGTAATAAATAACCTGGCAAGACCGGGGTCGAACCATAGGGGGGTTAATTGTACAAATTATAAATAATAATACAATAACAATAACAATAACAATAACAACAACAATAATAATAGTAATAACAACAACAACAACAACAACAACAACAATAATAATAATAATAATAATAATAATAATAATAATAATAATAATAATAATAAAGAAAGAGAAGAAGAAGAAGATGATGAGAACTTGGAGATGGAAGTAGTAGTAGTAATAATAATAATAATAATAATAAAGAAAAAGAAGAAGAATATGAGAACTTTGAGATGGAATATTAACTACAATAATAATAGTAGCAATAATAGTACTAATAATAATAGTAGTAGTAGTAATAGTAATAGTAATAGTAATAATAATAATAATAATTATAATGAAGAAGAAGAAAAAGAAGGAGGAGAAGAAGAAGATGAGAACTTTAAGATGGAACATTAATGTAACGATTAAACAATGATAATAACAAATGTCAAGGTTAGAGGATCCACTAATGGTATGCCAAACAAGTATAGTATAAACATTACAAAAACTTAATATAGTATTAGTGTAACCTTTTCACCTTGACATAATAAACTTAGTTAGACATAATGAAAGAAAGAAAAATAAATAAACAAAATAAGAACATAAATAAGATAAAAGCTAGCTAAGTAAATGAAAGGAAATCAAAGGCATAAAGTTGATATTAATAAAAGCACAGCATAAACATTACAAAAAATACAAAGAGAGAAAGCAAGAGCATGATCTTGATCTGGAAACCAAGATGCCTAAATGTATGGCAAATGCCTCCTTTTATAGGCCAAAATTGGGAACTATTGATTCGATGACTAATTAATGAGTGGGTGACCAACTGTTGACTTGGTGACAATCCTTATCTTCTCTTGTCTGCCCCAAAACGTCATTGATAACGTCAAAATTAGAGCCACTTGAAACATGAAAGTTGTAGATAATTGTCTTAGCTTTCTTGTGTAAAAATTTCAGGTCATTTGGACTTCTAGAACTCCAGATATGGGCCAAATACTGAACAATGCTCGGGCTGGAAGACAGATTCGGGCTTCTTTATTGTTGCTCTAATTTGGACTTAAAAATGACCTTTTTAGATCTTGAGCTCCATATAAACGTTGTAGGCCTATGTCTTACCTTTCCATCCATATAAAGTAAACTTAAATCTGAGATCTACAGCTCCAGATATGATCCAATTACCAAACAGTGTTCTGGTATGGACTACACCGGCATCTCTTTTCTAAATCTAGCCATCTCTTTGTCCTTTCAATTTCAGTTCTTAAATTCATCAATCAATCCTTTCATTTATGTGATAGGCCTGCATTTAAAATGAACATTTACCACAAATTAAAGGTATCTTATATTATTAGATATATTATTATAAAACATGCTTTAGTTAAGGAGTTATTGATACTTCAAGTGCAAAATGATGATATAAAACCTTGATAAAAATGCACTTTTAAGTACTAATCACAAGTAAGTGTTATTCTTCAGAAAAATAATGCTTTAAAATATAAAGACCCTGGTTGTCCTATAATTTCTTGCTTTATTGGAAAGCATAAAATTGAAAGAGACTTACTTGATCTCGGTGCTAGTGTGAATTTACTTTCATATTCAGTTTTTTAGAGTCTCAATCTAGGTGAGTTAAAACCAACTTCTTTAACTCTTTTACTTGCCGATAGATCTCTAAAAGTGCCTAGAGGAATAATTGAAGATGTGTTAGTACAAGTCGATAAATTCATTTATCCTGTGGATTTTATTGTCTTGGACACACAACCTGTTGAAGTATGTAATTCATTTCCTGTTATTTTAGGACGTCCATTTCTTGCAACTTCTAACGCATTGATTAATTGTAGGAATGGACTGATAAAGCTATCATTTGGAAACATGACATTGGAGATGAATATTTTCAACATTTACAAGCAACCTAGAGATGATAATGATTTACATGAAGTGGACTTTACTGAAAAATTAATTCGTGATCAATTTCCAATCACTTCCAGTGAAATTGAGATTGATGAATCTGATGATTTACAAATGGTTTATTTTCAGGAAGAATCAAAAGCAAGTAATTGGAGACTAAAAATTGAGGAATTGCCACCACGATCAATTAAGTCCATACCTTTAAGTGTTCAACCATCCAAACCTGATTTGAAGTCGTTGCCATTTAATCTCAAATACTCATTTTTGGGAGAAAATGAAACTTTTCCAGTAATAATCTCTTCCAAACTTAATGCACATCAAGAAGGTAAGTTATTACAAACTCTGAAAATGCACAAAAATGCATTAGGATGGACCATAGCTGATATAAAAGGAATTAGTCCTTTGATTTGTACACATAGAATTTATTTGGAGGAAAATGCTAAACCCTCTAGAGAAATGCAACGAAGGCTAAATCCTAATATGAAAGAAGTACTAAAAAATGAAGTCATTAAGATTTTAGATAATGAAATCATTTATCCTATTTCTGATAGCAAATGGGTAAGTCCTACCCAAGTTGTACCCAAGAAGTCTGGAGTCACTATGATAACAAATGAGAACAATGAGTTAATTCCCACTAGAACTATTACTGGTTGGCGCATGTGCATTGACTATAGGAAACTTAATTCAATGACTAGAAAAGATCATTTTCCTTTACCTTTCATGGATCAAATCCTAGAAAGAGTTGCAGGTCATGAATTTTATTATTTCCTAGACGGCTATTCGGGTTACAACCAAATTGAAATTGCATTGGAAGATCAAGAGAAGACTACTTTCACATGTCCATTTGGTACTTTTGCCTATCAAAGGATGCCTTTTGGATTATGTAATGCACCAGCCACATTTCAAAGATGCATGCTTAGTATATTTAGTGATATGGTTGAATATTTTCTTGAGATTTTCATGAATGATTTTTCTATTTTTGGCAATTCATTTGATGAATGTTTGACTAACTTATAAAAGGTTTTGACTAGGTATGAAGAGAAGAATCTTGTGCTGAATTGGGAAAAATATCATTTTATGGTAACAAACAGCATTGTACTTGGTCACATTGTTTCATCAAAAGGAATTGAGGTTGACAAATCTAAAATCAAGTAAATTGCAAACTTGCCAACACCAAAATATATTAAAGATGTTAGATCATTCCTAGGATATGCTGGTTTTTATAGAAGGTTCATCAAAGATTTTAGTGTAATTTCTAAGCCTTTAAGTAACCTTCTAACAAAGGATACTATTTTTGAATGGATTGAACATTGTGAAGAAGCCTTTGTTAAACTTAAAAACCTGCTTACTTGACAATGAGGTAAGTAGTGTCATTAAATTTTGTTATTCTAAGGTATGTGGGGGCCATTTGTCATCAAGAAAGACAATTGCAAAAATTTTACAAAACGGATTTTACTGGCCCACCATGTTCAAGGACTCACATATATTTTGCAAGACTTGTAAGAATTGTTAAAAGTTAGGATCTATTTTAAAATGTCACATGACACCTTTAAATCCTATTCTTGTCATTGAGATCTTTGGCTGCTGGGGTATAGATTTCATGGGTCCATTCCCTCCATCATTTGGTTTCTTATATATATTAATCGCAGTAGATTATGTATCAAAATGGATAGAGGCAATTCCAAGTCGAAACAATGATCACAAAACAGTGAAAAGTTTTTGAAAGAAAATATTTTGAGTCGATTTGTAGTCCCTCGAGCCATAATAAGTGATGGTGGAACACATTTCTCCAACACGCCATTTGAGTCTTTAATGAAGAAATATGGAATCACACACAAAGTTGCCACCATTTATCACCCTCAAACAAGTGGACAAGTAGAGCTTGCTAATAGGGAGATCAAACATATTTTGGAGAAAACAATGAACCCTAATAGGAAAGACTGGTCTTTAAGACTTAATGATGCACTTTGGACTTATCGAACTGCTTATAAAACATCATTAGGTATGTCATCTTATAGACTAGTCAATGAAAAACCTTGTCACTTGCCTGTGGAACTTGAACATAAAGTTTATTGGGCTATTAAAGCTTTCAATTCAAATCTAAATGATGCTAGTCAATTCCGAAAATTACAAATAAATGAGCTTGAAGAAATAAGAAATGATGCATATGGAAATTCAAGAATTTATAAAGCAAGACTTAAAGAGTTTCATGACAAGAAAATACTAAGAAAAACATTCAAAGTTGGTCAAAAAGTCTTACTTTATAATTCTCGACTGCATTTAGTTCCTGAAAAATTAAGATCAAGATGGAGCGGTCCTTTTGTTGTGAAACATGTGTATCCATATGGGGCCTACGACATCGAGAATCCAATGAATGGCAATGTTTTCAAGGTAAATGGACATCGTCTGAAAGTTTACTTTGATAATTTTTCAGTTGAACATGACTCTATTGAATTGGATGAGCCTGTATATAAATATTTTTTTTTCTCATATTATTTTTGTGTTTTTTTTAGTGATTTTTGCTAGTTTCTCTCACTCCGGTCAAATGGCGGACAACGGTACTCCGTGACTTAAGTCGATTCTTTTAGTTTCCTATAATAACTGATATCTGTGTATATATTTGTGCAATTCTATTAATCTCTCTTCCAATTCTCATTTGAAAATGAACACTAATCTTGAAAAATTGAAAAAGTATTTTCCCGCTCTTTAAATGGCAAGTTCCTCAGGTCATCATATAAGAAATATTTGTGTTTTCGGTGGATCTAGTCCTGGGAAAGAAAAGGAGTTTTTAGAATCAGCAAATCATCTTGGTCAAGTGCTAGCTAAGAGAAAGATTCATTTAGTGTATGGGGGAGGCAGTCTTGGGTTAATGAGAGATGTGTCAATAGCTATATTTTTAGGAGGTAGTCAAGTATTGGGGGTCATCCCTGAAGCTTTGACATAAGAGGACATCATTGAAAAAACAATTGGAGAGGAACTACAGGTCTCCACAATGTCTGCTCGAGTGAATGCAATATTTAACCATGCTGATGCCTTCATTGCCTTACCAGGTGGTCTAGGTACATTGGAAGAGATCTTTCATATTTCCTTTTGGGCCCAACTGCACATTCATCATAAACCCATAGGTGTGTTAAATGTTAATGGTTATTATGATAAGTTATTGTCTTTTCTTGATTATGTTGTGGAACATGAATTTCTAATATCTTCTGCACGACAAATCATAATCTCTGCTGCTACTGCTGAACAATTGATTAACCAACTACAATTTTTCATTCCTGTAATTGATCCTTCCATGAGTTGCATAAATTGGTCAACTAAGGAAAGCCGTAAAAAGCTTAGATTGGATTTGAGCCTTCATTTATGAATCTTTATGTCTTTTGATTTTATTATTGTGTTTTGTTGTTTCTTATATTTGTTTCAGTGTGTTTCAGGTTTGTCAGTGTTCGTTATTTCAGGTGATATGTTTTATACTCTATCTTTCTACCTTTAAACATTGAGGACAATGTCTCGTTTTAGTTGGGGGGACAGGGTAGTAGCTAAAAAAAAAAAACTAACTGTGTTTTCTATTTTATAAAGCATGTGCAAAATTGTTGTTCCTATGATGGTAGAGTAATAAGAACTTTTTATAACTCTTGAGACGCATCTTAGTAATCATTCATAACAAGGTCTATCATAATACTTTTTGAAATATTCAGATTTACAAACTTTCACATTGTTATCACTTAATTCTGCTCATATACTTATTTAACGTGTATTCTTAAACCTTAATTTACACACACACACTTTAACATATGATTGTGGGTTGCATATTGGATTATTACATTATTTATGTTCTTTTGTTAAACGTAACAACTAAGAGAAAGGGATAGTATATAATTAAGAAAAAGAAAAAATAGAAAAGAAATGATAATAATAGAAATGTAGATAAGTTTGGTTTCGTAGCCTCCCTAATCTAAGAAATTAAGTCTGAAGGGGTGTTTTAACACCTAATACTCTAAAGTCAACTGACTTGGGAGCTATTGGCCCAACGCTTGTTACATGGGTTGAGGAGAAAAGCTGAAGGAAATCAAACATTGTACGAACTACATATCAGTATCTGCGACCCGAGTTACTAAGCTCGTAGGGGTGTCTTAACACCTAATACCCTAAGACCAACTGGTCTGGGAGTCATTAGCTGAAAGCTCGTTACATGGGTTAAAGATGCATAGTGTTTTAAATTCTATATATAGATATATGAAAAAAATAATAATAATAATCCCAACCCAAGGAAGTTAACCTTAAACATTAGAATAAAAAAATTATTTTCTTCCAAGAAAAACCCCATAATTATGTGTTGATACATTGAGCACAAAAGAAAGGTCTATGAATATCTTGTTAAGAGGTATTGAGCAGGTATATAAATTTAATGAGAGTTTGTTTATCTGGATAGATTAATGGAAGTTAAATGATGACTACCTTGCTTTGTGGAATTTGCAAAGTATTTTTCTATTTTAATGCTTTGATTATTAGGGACTAGTAATAAGCTCGTTAGGGGGTGTGATTGATACTTAAAAGTGTATTTTTATCAAGGTTTTATATCATCATTTTGCACTTATAGTATCAATAACTCCTTAACTAAAGCATATTTTATAATAATATATCTAATAATATAAGATACCTTTAATTTATAGTAAATATTTATTTTAAATGCAGGCCTATCACATAAATAAAAGGATTGATTGATGAATTTAAGAACTAAAATTGAAAGGACAAAGAGATGACCAAACTTAGAAAAGAGATGTCGGTGTAGTCCAAACAGGAACACTGTTCGTAATTGGATCATATCTAGAGCTGTAGATATTCGATTTAGGTCTACATTATATGAATGGAAAGGTAAGACATAGGCTTACAACTTTCATATGGAGCCTAAGATCTAAAAAGTTCATTTTCAAGTTCAAATTGGAGAAACAAAAAAAGCCCGAATCTGTCCTCCAACCCAAGCACTGTTCATTATTTTGGCCATATCTGGAGTTGTAGAAGTTGAAATGATCTGAATTTTTTACACAAGAAAGCTGAGATAATTTCCTACAACTTTCATGTTTTCAAGTGGTTCCAATTTTGACGTTATCAATAACGTTTTGGGCAGACAAAAGAAGATAAGGATTGTCACCAAGTCAAGAGTTGGCCACTTACTCATCAATTAGTAATCAAATCAATAGTTCCCAATTTTGGCCTATAAAAGGAGGCATTTGCCATGCATTTAGGAATCTTGGTGTCTAGATCAAGATCATGCTCTTGCTTTCTCTCTTTGTATTTTTTGTAATGTTTATATTTTGCTTTCATTAATATCATGTTTATGCCTTCCATTTCATTTCCTTTACTTAGTTAACTCTTATCTTATTTATGTTCTTATTTTGTTTATTTATTTTTCTTTCTTTCATTATGTTTAGCTAAGTTTATTATGTTAAGGTGAAAAGGTTACACTAATGGTGTAAGAATAAGTATAGTGTAAACTTAATATGGACTTTAATGTTTGATACTAACATGTTTTGTATTTGTTATCTTGTTCACTCTTTAATACTTTGCTTGTTAAATGACTAATCTTGATTTATGTTGTATAAGACTTGGTACAACAAATGCTTGACACTTTCATAGCCCATACTGTATGGTATAACCGACACCTGAGCTATGAAAGGAACTTGATTTGTTGTTAATATAAGTTATAATCATGAATGCTTGATGAGATTTACAAGTATTAGCATTAATCGAATAAGATGACTAATAAAATCATGTTAACAATTTATAATCAGATTGGAACCTCCTTTGTGTGTGGTTTTCAATTGAATAATAAGAGTTTATACTATACTTGTTTGACATACCATTAGTGGATCCTCTAACCTTGACATTTGTTATTATCATTGTTTAATTCTTACATTAATATTCTATATCAAAGTTCTCATTTTCTTCTTCTTCTTCTTCTCTTTTTTTTTCTTTATTATTATTATTATTGTTATTATTATTATTACTATTACTATTACTAGTACTACTATTATTATTAGTATTATTATTGCTACTATTATTATTGTTATTGTTATTATTACTATTATTGTTGTTTCTAATTGTTGTCTATAATTTGTACAATTAACCTCTCTGTGGTTCGACCTCGGTCTTGCCGGGTTATTTATTACTTCGACACTCCTGCACTTGGGAGAAGATATCAATCTTTTGGTCATATGAACTACTACTATATTATTATTATTATTATTGTTATTGTTGTTGTTGTCATCTATAATTTATACATTTAACCTCCTTGTAGTTTGACCTCGGTCTTGCCAGGTTATTTATTACTTCGACACTCCTGCACTTGGAAGAAGACATCAATCTTTTAATCGTGTCACCTATCCTACCCTTTGTGATTATTAGCACTCTAATAATTGAAAGAAAACATATTTGAAGCTGTAAAAAGAAAAAAAATAGAGTTATGTAATTTGTATTTGTTATTAACAATAAACTAAAAGAGGAGGAGGTTCTAGTGTATCCCTCCTCACAAAGTACTATTTTTTAGAATAAGATTTTACTTGTTTTTCTTTGATTTTTTTATTTTATCCTTTAATATTAATTTTTTCTATTTAGTTATCGCACTCTTATGATATGAATCCTAAGTTTAATGGATTAACTCGGTTGACTCAGATTTTTTTTTCTTATTTTTTTTCAATTTTATCCTTTAATATTGATTTGATTAAGAATTAAACTTTATGATTTTTTGTATTTAATTTCCATTAAGTTATCTTGATCTTATGACCCGAGAATAGTGTTTAACGAGTTAACCCGAGTTGGCTCAAGTTGTTTTTTAGTGTCTTTTATTTAATTAATGTTTTTTAATTTTATCATTTAATATTAGATCAGTTTAAAATTGAGCTTCATAATCTTTTTTGGTTTGCTTTTTATGAGAATATATTGGTCTCAAGATCAATGTCATGGATTTTGACATTTTAACCCTAGTTAAATTGAATCACCTTTTTATTTTCTTTCTAAGAGATTATATCAGTCTTATGATTCAGGTTACATATTCTTTAACATTGGACTTGCATTTTATTGTGTTATCCCCGTCTCATGACCCATATCGCATGTTAAAATAATTGACTCATTTTTTATTGATTTTCTTTTTAATTAATATTATATTTGATTGGGAATTAGATTTCATGAATTGTTTTGATTTTTTTTTATTAAGTTATCCTAGTCTCATAATCCTGTAATAGTACTTAACAATTAACTCGAGTTGACTTGATTTATTTTTTATATTATTTTTTTAATTAAGATTTTTATAAATCTCATTGTTCAACTTTAGGTCCAACATGAGTAATTGAGAATCGTGCTTTATAATTTGTTTTAACTTTTTCTCTATAGGGTTATCTCGATTTCAAGATCAAATTTGTGAACTTGAAAGATTAACTCGAGTTAAATTAGGTTAATTTTTTATTTTTTTATATAAAATTATCTCGATCTGATGATCAAAGTCATGAGTTTAGCGGATTGATTTAGGTTGTTTTTTATATATTTTTTAATTAATTTCTTTTTTAATCTTATCTTTCAATATTTAAACTAGTTAGAGATTGAAATTTATAATTTATTTCAATTTGTTTTTCATGAGGTTATCTTGATTTTATGAACCAAGCTAAAAATTTGACATGTTAATTCAGGTAGTTTTTTATTTTTTTAATTATTTTTTAATTTCATCTTTTAATATTAAATTAATTTAAAATTAGATTTTGTAATTTATTTTAATTTTTTTCAATAAAATTATTATAATTTTATAACATGGATAACAAATTTAACACATTAATTTAAATTGTCCATAATAAATCTAATATATTATTATTTTAATATTAAAAAATATATATAACAAGAAAAATTTAAATTAAATTACAGGGTAAATCATATAGTACAATAACAATTATAGTTCTGCCTTTTCTCTTTCCTATTGATTATTGCTGCTTACCTCCTTTTGTTCGATAATCATGATAGATTTAATAAGATTCTTAAACAAACACATGGTCTGCATTTACTCTAATCAATGTAGCATCGTTTCGTAAACAAGCTCGAAAATTATTGGGTTTATGTCATCTGGACTGCGCGATGAGCGCAGAACTTCAAAAAACTTTACCAAATAACCAAACAGTATTAGCGCTCTAGATACCACCAAATAATGCAGATATTTGTGTTCTAGTTCTTACAGTCTCCCTATTATGTCCCCCTAACCCAACACAAATAAAAAAAATTATACATTAAAAAGAATCATTATTAAAAATAAAAAGAATGGAAGCAAACTAAAATGGTACATACAAAATACCACATTAAACGGTTCAAATCAACTTAATTATTAATTAAGGATTAAAGTCTATTTTAAGTGATAAGATTGTTCAAGCGGAAGAGGAAGCAGCATTACAATGATTAAAGCCATACCAAACAGCATTAGGGATGAATGTGCTGTAGTAAAATGTAACAGAAGAAGTGTAATAGCCAGATATGGTGATAGACTCAGGTTTCCAGCCATCGTAGCCATTTCTGTAGAGGTACACATAGCAGATCTGGTATGTACACGGCCCATTAATGTGAAAGGTATCTGTTGAGCAACTCTCAAATGTTCTTGAACGTGGATCATCAAGTCTCGGAACATATACCTGGTCATTCATATATATATATATATATATTTCATCAAGAATTGAATGCCAATGACCCAGAACATAAATTAAACCTCAAAGAATTAGGTTGTATTTTGCAGCATTCATTGACAGTACTTTGGCATGAATAAGCTTAAATTAGTTGTATCTACTGTAGGTGATCCGAGGCTAAAGTTCAATTAGAGCTGGTTAATTTTCAGTTTACCTTCTTCCAAAAAAGAGAATTGTATTGATAAATAGATGATATATTAAAGAAGTATATTATTGAAGAATAAGCTTCAAGGGGTAAAATGAAACTAAACTTGTATGTATACACCCATAAGCATATGCTTTTAATAAACTATAAATCACAAATTGCTTCTAATTAATAAGATTTTGACTAAAAATTAATTATCATATGCTTCTAATAAACTGCTGATGTGGAGCATTGTTTGGACACCAACCTGATACCCATAAGCATCTCCAAATGCAAGGCTGATCCGATCACGTGTATTTGAAGAACAGCTTGTTCTTATAGTCACCGTGTAAGAACAGCTGCTTGCCGTATTCTAATAATCATATACATTTACGCCACAAGAACAGATAGATAATTAACTAAAGAATTAATAATTAGAGTAAACAATTTCATCAGATCATCTTAATTTATACATACATGTATAAGAAGAAGAATCTACTACATAATTTAAAGGTTAAATCCTTTAAATTTTTTGGACGTTATCTCTATGAAATAGTTATATGCATGCATATATCACATCAGTCATAAAACTAATTAACTTGTCTTGAAAGAGCAATATAAGAATCCTCTATCTACAGACTACATCATACCTGCAGGGTAGTGTTGATCTTGAAGGAAGTGAGGGGCTGTGGCTGTGGCAGTGGCTGTGGCTGTGTAATCTTTGACCTGTTTTGTGGAGGTGTGAATACAACAGCCAAATACAGCCAAAAAGTCACCACTGCTTTGCCTTCGATCATTTTTTCTTGAACTAGGTGGCCAGAGAGTGAGAGGGATGGGTAGCAACTGTGCTTTAATACAATTAATTTTGCCTCTGTATTTTAGTGGCACAAAATAGATGAAGGGCATTCCATAAAGAGAATAGGGGTACAGCAGTCTTTTGCTTCTCCCGTATATTTGGGTGTTTGCTTTTCTGTTACATAATCCGAAACCTTCTTTTCTAGATGCTTCTTTATCTAAGCGGTTGTGTTTTTTCAATTTTAATTTATTCGGACTAGGTAGTTTATGAGTTAAGATTAAACTATTTTTAAGTAATTTTAAAGACCGACTTTTAATTTTTTAATTTCTTAAATTTTAATTTCAAGATATAAAAAATGAACAAATCTCGTTGATGATAAAATTATTATCCTATTACATAATTTATTAGTATATTAATATTGCTGTACCTTTTAAGATCATGGTTTAAAAAATAGATTTAAAAAAATTACAAATTATAAGTTTTTTTTTTGTAACCAAGATTTTTAAAAAGAAATTTTAGTAGGATCCATGAAAAACTTTAATATATATTAATTAATCAAACATTTTCAAAATTATAATTAGAATAAAATATAGTTTTAACTACCCTTTCTTATATACCAAACAAGGATACGGTGATTGGTAATTTGTCACATTCAGGCCACAATAACCTGGAATATGTATGCCTTATTTGTTTTTTGTGGTTTCGTAAAATTTTAATTTTTTTCTTTAAATTAATGTATATTTTTATATTATTTTAATATACTAATACAAAAATAAATTAAAAAACATATTATTTTATTATATTTTTAAATAAAAAATAATTATTATCAAAATAAATATAATTTGTCTAACATCTGTATACCGGAAACACAGCTAATACGGTATGCATTGATTAGAAATAAATGAGTACATGTGCTAGACATATACCATCAATATCTACCAACAAATCTGTACATAACATGGCCTCAACACATAAGCCGAGACCTAGTCAAGAGCCCACAGAAAATCTAGGAGACTATACCCAAAACTACTAAACAAAGTGTCCGTATTACATTATAGTTTTTATTTTTAAAAATATTTTTATTTAAAAATTTATTAAAATAATAAATTTTTATTTTTTAAAATTTATTTTTAATATTAATATATCAAAACAATCTTAAAACTTTTAAAAAATTAATTTGAAAAAAATAAAAATATATTTTTTTTAAAACACGGTTTGATCATAAAACCAAACATCACCTATATATTTAGCTATTGCATTTATATATTGAATTTGTGGTTAAAACTTGTATTTTAAATTTTACTTTTTACTCGAAAATATATTAAATTAATATTTTTTTTAAAAATAATTTTTGATAATTTTGATATATATATATATAGAAAAAATTAAAAAAATATTATTTTGATATATTTTTAATTAAAAAATATTTTTTAAAAAGCATAATACATTACAATATCAAATACTCACACAACAAAAACATCCCATCAAAATTGATTAATTGTTATACTATTCTTATACCTGTGTTATGATATGGTTAGGATTTTATGTTAGTTTTTTATATTTAAAAAAAAAAGTAATTTTTATATTATAAATGTATTTTTGGGTATATAATTTTTAATTAAAAAAAATGATCACCATCAAGTTTAATAAAATAAAATGATAAATTAAAAAAGGAGTTGTTAATGCTAATTAAATAATAAAACATGAAGTCATTATTCCTAATAAATGTAAAAGATAGATGTAATCAAATAGTTACTTGATACGACCAAAAAATTGATTTTCAAGTATAGGAGTATCAAAGTAATAAATAACCCTGCAAAACTGGGGTCAAACCACAAAAAGATTAATTATATAAATTATAAACAACAATAATAATAAAAGAAGAAGAAAAGAAAGAAGTTAATGAGAACTTTGAGATGGAAGATCAACATGAGGATTAAACAATGATAACAACAAATATCAAGGTTAGAGTATCCACTAATGGTATTTCAAACAAGTATAGTATAACTCTTATTATTCAACTGGAAACCATACACAAAGGAGATTCTAATCAGATTATAAATTGTTAACATGATTACATTAGTTATCTTATTCGAATAATGCTAATACTTGTAAATGTTATCAGGTATTCATTATTATAACTTATGTCAACAACAAATCAAGTTCCTTTCACAGCACAAATATTAGTTATACCATACGGTTTGGGCTATATGACATGATCAAAAGATTGATTTTTTCTTCTCAGTGTAGAAGTGTTGAAGTAATAAATAACCCAATAAAACCGGGGTCGAACCACAAGGAGGTTAATTGTATAAATTATGACTAACAATACAATAAGAACAACAAAATAATAATAGTAATAATTATAATAATAATAGTAATAATAGAAGAAGAAAAAGAAAAAGAAGTTGATGAGAACTTTAAGATGGAAGATTACTGTGAGGATTAAACAATAATAACAACAAATGTTAAAATTAGAGGATCCACTAATGGTATATTAATGTAAGGATTAAACAATGATAATAACAAATGTCAAGGTTAGAGGATCTACTAATGGTATGTTAAACAAGTATAGTTTAAACTCTTATTATTCAATTAGAAGCCATATACAAAAGAGGTTCCAATCAGATTATAAATCGTTAACATGATTATATTAGTTATCTTATTCGATTAATGTTAATACTTATAAATCTAGTCAGGTATTCATGATTATAATTTTTGTTAACAACAAATCAAGTTCCTTTCATAGCTCAAGTGTCGGGG
>NW_011500701.1:70366-71440 GCF_000495115.2 Populus euphratica | reverse complement strand
ATGGGCTATGAGAGTGCCAAGTATTTATTGTACCAAGTGTTATACAACATAAATCTAGATTAACTATTTAAATAAGCAAAGTATTAAAAGTGAATAACATAACAAATACAAAACATGTTAGTATCAAATATTAAGATTCATGTTGAGTTTACACTATACTTATTCTTACACTATTAGTGTAACCTTGACATAATAAACTTAACTAAACATAATGAAAGAAAGAAAAATATATAAACAAACTAAAAACATAAATAAGATAAAAGTTAACTAAGTAAAGGAAAGTAAATGAAAGGCATAAACTTGATATTAATCAAAGCAAAACTTAAGCATTACAAAAACACAAAGAGAGAAAGCAAGAGCATGATCTTGATCTGGAAACCAAGATGCCTAAATGCATGACAAATGCCCCCTTTTATAGGCTAAAATTAGAAACTATTGATTTGATGAATAATTGATGACTGGGTGGCCAACTCTTAACTTAGTGACAATCCTTATTTTCTCTTGTTTGTCTAAAATGTCATTGATAACGTTAGAATTGGAATCACTTGAAAACATGAAAGTTCTAGAAAATTGTCTTATCTTTTCAGGAAAAAAACTTGAGACTATTTGGACTTCTAGAACTCCAGATATGGGCCAAAAATTGAATAATGTTTGGGCTACAAGACAAATTCGGACTTCTTCATTGTTGCTACAATTTGTACTTGAAAATGACCTTTTGAAATGTTGGGTTCATGAAAGTTGTAGGCTTATTATATCTTACCTTTCCATCTCTATAAAATAGACCTAAATCCGAGATCTACAGCTCCAGATATGACCTAATTATCGAACAGTATTCTGGTTTGGACTGCACCAGCATCTCTTTTCTAAGTTTGGCTATCTCTTTGTCCTTTCAATTTTAGTTCTTAAACTCATCAATCAATCCTTTCATTTATGTGATAGGCCTACATTTAAAATGAATATTTACCACAAATTAAAGGTATCTTATATTATTAGATATATTATTATAAAACATGCTTTAGTTAAGGAGTTATCGATACTTCAAGTGCAAAATGATATTATAAAACCTTGATAAAA
>NW_011500701.1:13203-70264 GCF_000495115.2 Populus euphratica | reverse complement strand
AATAGAAAAATACTTTGCAAATTCCACAAAGTAAGGTAGTCATCATTTAACTTCCATTAATCTATCCAGATAAACAAACTCTCATTAAATTTATATACCTGCTCAATACCTCTTAACAAGATATTCATAAGCCTTTCTTTTGTGCTCAATGTATCAACACATAATTATGGGGCTTGGGTTGGGATTTTTTTTTTCAATATATATACATGTAACTTAAAACACAATACATCTTTAACCCATGTAATGAGCTTTTAGCTAATGACTCCCAAACTAGTTGTGCTTAGGGCATTAGGTGTTGAGACACCCTTACGAGCTTAGTAACTTGGGTTACAGATACTGATACGTAGATAATGCAATGCTTGATTTCCTTAAGTTTTTCTCTTCAGCCCATGTGACAAGTGTTGGGCCAATAGTTTCCAAGTCAGTTGACTTTAAGGGTATTAGGTGTTAAGACACCCCTTCAGGCTTAATTGCTTAGGTTAGAGAAGATACGAAACCAAACTTATCTATATTTTTATTATCATTTTTTTTTTGCTTTTGTTTTTTAAATTATATACTATCTCTTTCCTTTAGTTGTTACCTTTAACAAAAGAACATAAATAATGTAATAATCTAAATGCAATCCACAATCATATGTTAAAGTGTGTGTGTGAAAATAAAGATTAAGAATACATGTTAAATAAACATATAAGTAGAATTAAGTGATAACAATGCCAGAGTTTATAAACCTGAATATTTCAAGAAGTATTTTGATAGACCTTGTTATAAATATTGCAAATAACCATTGAAAAATGTTAACCAAGATACGTCTTAAGAGTTAATAAAATTCCTCCTTATTTTGCCATCTTAGTAACAACAGTTTACAAATGGTTTATGAACTAGAAAACATGGTTAATTTTTTTTTTAATATGAACTACTACCCTCTCTCACCAACCAAAACAAGACATTGTCCTTAATGTTCTAATGTAGAAAGATAAAGTATAGACGATATCGCTTGAAATAACGAACACTAACAAACCTAAAACACACTTAAACAAGAAACAAGAAACAACAGAACACAATAATAAAACCAACAGACACAAGGATTCTATTGACACACCTCCCATTAACCTCACCATCAAGTTTAATAAAATAAAATGATAAATTAAAAAAGGAGTTGTTAATGCTAATTAAATAATAAAACATGAAGTCATTATTCCTAATAAATGTAAAAGATAGATGTAATCAAATAGTTACTTGATACGACCAAAAAATTGATTTTCAAGTATAGGAGTATCAAAGTAATAAATAACCCTGCAAAACTGGGGTCAAACCACAAAAAGATTAATTATATAAATTATAAACAACAATAACAATAAAAGAAGAAGAAAAGAAAGAAGTTAATGAGAACTTTGAGATGGAAGATCAACATGAGGATTAAACAATGATAACAACAAATATCAAGGTTAGAGTATCCACTAATGGTATTTCAAACAAGTATAGTATAACTCTTATTATTCAACTGGAAACCATACACAAAGGAGATTCTAATCAGATTATAAATTGTTAACATGATTACATTAGTTATCTTATTCGAATAATGCTAATACTTGTAAATGTTATCAGGTATTCATTATTATAACTTATGTCAACAACAAATCAAGTTCCTTTCACAGCACAAATATTAGTTATACCATACGGTTTGGGCTATATGACATGATCAAAAGATTGATTTTTTCTTCTCAGTGTAGAAGTGTTGAAGTAATAAATAACCCAATAAAACCGGGGTCGAACCACAAGGAGGTTAATTGTATAAATTATGACTAACAATACAATAAGAACAACAAAATAATAATAGTAATAATTATAATAATAATAGTAATAATAGAAGAAGAAAAAGAAAAGGAAAAAGAAAAAGAAGTTGATGAGAACTTTAAGATGGAAGATTACTGTGAGGATTAAACAATAATAACAACAAATGTTAAAATTAGAGGATCCACTAATGGTATTTCAAACAAGTATAGTATAAACTCTTATTATTCAATTAGAAACCACACACAAAGGAGGTTCCAATTAGATTATAAATTGTTAACATAATTATATTAGTTGTCTTATTCGATTAATGCTAATACTTCTAAATATTGTCAGGTATTCATGATTATAACTTATGTTAATAAGAAATCAAGTTCTTTTCATAGCACAAGTGTCAGTTATACGACACGACCAAAAGATTGATGTCTTCTCCTAAATACAGTAGTGTCAAAGTAATAAATAACGCGGCAAGACCGAGGTCGAACCATAAGGAGGTTAATTGTATAAATTATAGATAACAATAATACAACAATAATAACAACAACAAGAGTAACAATAATAACAATAAAAATAATAATAGTAGTAGTAGTAGTAGTAATAAAGAAGATGAAGAAGTTGATGAGAACTTTGAGATGGAAGATTAACGTAAGGATTAAACAATGATAATAACAAATGTCAAGGTTAGAGGATCTACTAATGGTATGTTAAACAAGTATAGTTTAAACTCTTATTATTCAATTAGAAGCCATATACAAAAGAGGTTCCAATCAGATTATAAATCGTTAACATGATTATATTAGTTATCTTATTCGATTAATGTTAATACTTATAAATCTAGTCAGGTATTCATGATTATAATTTTTGTTAACAACAAATCAAGTTCCTTTCATAGCTCAAGTGTCGGTTATACCATACAGTATGGGCTATGAGAGTGCCAAGTATTTATTGTACCAAGTGTTATACAACATAAATCTAGATTAACTATTTAAATAAGCAAAGTATTAAAAGTGAATAACATAACAAATACAAAACATGTTAGTATCAAATATTAAGATTCATGTTGAGTTTACACTATACTTATTCTTACACTATTAGTGTAACCTTGACATAATAAACTTAACTAAACATAATGAAAGAAAGAAAAATATATAAACAAACTAAAAACATAAATAAGATAAAAGTTAACTAAGTAAAGGAAAGTAAATGAAAGGCATAAACTTGATATTAATCAAAGCAAAACTTAAGCATTACAAAAACACAAAGAGAGAAAGCAAGAGCATGATCTTGATCTGGAAACCAAGATGCCTAAATGCATGACAAATGCCCCCTTTTATAGGCTAAAATTAGAAACTATTGATTTGATGAATAATTGATGACTGGGTGGCCAACTCTTAACTTAGTGACAATCCTTATTTTCTCTTGTTTGTCTAAAATGTCATTGATAACGTTAGAATTGGAATCACTTGAAAACATGAAAGTTCTAGAAAATTGTCTTATCTTTTCAGGAAAAAAACTTGAGACTATTTGGACTTCTAGAACTCCAGATATGGGCCAAACATTGAATAATGTTTGGGCTACAAGACAAATTCGGACTTCTTCATTGTTGCTACAATTTGTACTTGAAAATGACCTTTTTAAATCTTGGGTTCATGAAAGTTGTAGGCTTATTATATCTTACCTTTCCATCTCTATAGAATAGACCTAAATCCGAGATCTACAGCTCCAGATATGACCTAATTATCGAACAGTATTCTGGTTTGGACTGCACCAGCATCTCTTTTCTAAGTTTGGCTATCTCTTTGTCCTTTCAATTTTAGTTCTTAAACTCATCAATCAATCCTTTCATTTATGTGATAGGCCTACATTTAAAATGAATATTTACCACAAATTAAAGGTATCTTATATTATTAGATATGTTATTATAAGTCATGCTTTAGTTAAGGAGTTATTAATACTTCAAATGCAAAATGATAATATAAAACCTTGATAAAAATACACTTTTAAGTACTAATCACACCCCCCAAACAGCTTATTAATAGTCCCTAGTAATTAAAGCGTTAAAATAGAAAAACAATTTGCAAATTCCATAAAGCAAGGTATTCATCATTCAACTTCCATTAATCTATCCAGATAAACAAACTCTCATTAAATTTATATACCTGCTCAATACCTCTTAACAAGATATTCATAAGCCTTTCTTTTGTGCTCAATGTATCAACACATAATTATGGGGCTTGGGTTGGGATTTTTTTTTTCAATATATATACATGTAACTTAAAACACAATACATCTTTAACCCATGTAATGAGTTTTTAGCTAATGACTCCCAAACTAGTTGTGCTTAGGGCATTAGGTGTTGAGACACCCTTACGAGCTTAGTAACTTGGGTTACAGATACTGATACGTAGATAATGCAATGCTTGATTTCCTTAAGTTTTTCTCTTCAGCCCATGTGACAAGTGTTGGGCCAATAGTTTCCAAGTCAGTTGACTTTAAGGGTATTAGGTGTTAAGACACCCCTTCAGGCTTAATTGCTTAGGTTAGAGAAGATACGAAACCAAACTTATCTACATTTTTATTATCATTTTTTTTTTGCTTTTGTTTTTTAAATTATATACTATCTCTTTCCTTTAGTTGTTACCTTTAACAAAAGAACATAAATAATGTAATAATCTAAATGCAATCCACAATCATATGTTAAAGTGTGTGTGTGAAAATAAAGATTAAGAATACATGTTAAATAAACATATGAGTAGAATTAAGTGATAACAATGCCAGAGTTTATAAACCTGAATATTTCAAGAAGTATTTTGATAGACCTTGTTATAAATATTGCAAATAACCATTGAAAAATGTTAACCAAGATACGTCTTAAGAGTTAATAAAATTCCTCCTTATTTTGCCATCTTAGTAACAACAGTTTACAAATGGTTTATGAACTAGAAAACATGGTTAATTTTTTTTTTAATATGAACTACTACCCTCTCTCACCAACCAAAACAAGACATTGTCCTCAATGTTCTAATGTAGAAAGATAAAGTATAGACGATATCGCTTGAAATAACGAACACTAACAAACCTAAAACACACTTAAACAAAAACAAGAAACAACAGAACACAATAATAAAACCAACAGACACAAGGATTCTATTGACACACCTCCCATTAACCCAAGACTATCTTACCCATACACTAAATGAATTTTTCTCTCAGCTAACACTTGAAAAATGATTTGCTGATTTTAAAATGTCCTTTTCTTTTCCAAGACTAGATCCATCGAAAACACAAACATTTCTTATGTGATGACCTAAGGAACTTGCCATTTTTACAAACTTCTATATTTGTTGAATGTATGGGTTGAGTAGAAATGAAAGGAAGAGAGGATTTTATAGATCAGAAATTGAAAAGACAATCATATCACCTATATGTAGGCCAACTAGAGTCTCACACACTCTATTTTTCTCTCTCTTTATTTATTTATTTTTAAAAAAGCATGTGTATATACAGGTAGTTATGATTGTGGCTCACATCTTCCCTTGGTTTTACGTTTAAGAACGGCTTAAACACCCTCTATGGGTTGGAGATAGGCTTCCCATCTAGTTTTCTTAAAAACTGACAAACAAGGTCTTTTTTAGTTAGATTCCCAAGACTAAGTCGATCATGTTTGTTATGAAAATAGAGCCATAAATCATGAATTGCACAATGCTTCCTCACCAGGATATGTCTTAAAAGTCAATAAATGATTTTCTAAAGATTCCTTATGTTTTGAAATAAATCCTGACTTTTGACATTTTTCACAAGCTTTGCAGAATGCATGTGAGTCCTTGCACATGATGGGCCGATAAAATCCATTTTCAAAGATTTTTGTAGCTATCTTTTTTGATGAGAAATAACTCCCACATGCTTCAGAATGACAAAGTTTAATGACACTACTTACCTCATTGTCAGAAATGAATCTTTGAAATATTTGATCAAGATAATATTTGAATAAGTAAGGGTCATCCCAATAAAAGTATTGCATGTCACTCAAAAAATTTCTTTTATCTTGGGTACTCCAATGAGCTAACAAATCTCTTGAAGTAAGAAAATTGATATTTTTTTTATCATACCAAGGCATTGGACTAAGAGAAAGTAAGGATTTATAAGGAAAGTAATCATCGATTGATGTGATGTCAAATGTCAAATCTATTATCACTAAAAGATCAGCATCAATATTTTTTGTGCCCTTTTCATTTATGATTTCTTCCTGAGAATAAATTATTTGCAAATCTTCAAATTCATCCAACTCATTTTTACTTAAAGTAGATTTAAGTTGATCAATATGATCTACTTCTTGTAATTCATTATCATATCTAGGTTGCTTGCAAATGTTGAAAATATTCATCTTCAATGTCTTTATATTTTAAAGTATTATTGTTCTAAAAAATGACACTTACTTGTTCGGCTATGTTGCGATGTCGCGGTCGCACAAATTAATTACCCTTACACTTAAATCACACAAGATAGTATAGAGCAAGCAAGGGATCGATCCCACGAAGAAGATTTAGTTCAGATTTTTATGCTATACGTTATGCAATTGGGGGGTTTTGATTTGTGATAATCTAAAATATGGAAGAAATTAAACTAGTGAACACGATCAATTAAAACTGAAATTTATCAAGAAAACAAACCTTGGTCACAAGCACACATCCACCTACAGAAATCAGAACTGATCCTTAAAACGAAACTCCAGTTTATATTCTGAATTTTTATCTTTTCTTAACTTTGGTTAATTAACGGATCCGCCGTATAATAGCCCTAACCAACAAATAATCACAGTGTCCGCACCAATGATTTAATCTAATGGCAGCCTTAAGATCTAGATAAATTCATTAATCTTAACAACCAAGTTGTCTGCTTGTGTTGCTTTGATCGAATGTTTTCCCTAAGTTTAATAACGTAGTTCCGCCACAATTATCAAGCTTAGTTGCTTCACAAGTTTATATACCCTAACTCCGGTTTTGATATCAAACTTAGCAATAGATTGTTCACAATAATAACTTAGAGTCCGCTCTAGCAATTATCAACAATAATCATAGAAAACATGCATAGGAAAACAATCATACCCATTCATAATACAAACTGAAAATAAATGAAGAATAAATCTCACAGTTCTTGAAATCTGAAAGTTTCTACGTCCTTGCAACCAAGAAAAGAGCTTAGCCTTGCATATCTATTGAACAACTACTCCTAAAGATAAAAGAAAGCATTATTTCTAGTATGTAGAGAGGAGAGTTTGTGTTTCTTCACTTCTAGTTGCTACCACCTTTCTTTGATTCTATTGCACTCCCTCCTCCTCTTTCTTGGCTCTCTTGGTGTCTATATATAGGCTTCAATGGCAGCTCCTCTTGCTTCTTTATCAATAATGGTGGCTGCCAAACATGCCAAACTTTGACATTAGTAGTCACCACAAACAACCCACCATTGTAGCCTCCTTCTTTGACAATGGCAGCATTCCAACTTGCAGCTGGTTTGTGGTTGGTGATTTGAGGTTGGTGGATTGAGGTTGGTGGCTACTTTTCTTGACCTTCTAGATTGATTTACTAGAGGGGCTAAATTGCTGAAATTATAACTTGGATGATAGTTTAGAAGCTTCGAAACATAATTTGGACTCATTTCTTCACGAAACCTGATTGCTGGCAGAATTCACTTGTCATCTTTGAAAAATCATATCGCCCTCATCTGACATCGTTTTTGGCTGAAAATTGGAGCGTTTCTAGACCTTTGAGTCAAGAATCCAAAAAAATTGAGTTTGCATCAATTGGACTTCTATAGCTCCATATATGGAATTTTGAATGGACAAAGGTCAACAGTGGCAGAATACGAGATTTGACTTTGAAGGATGTGATTTCCATGATCTTCCTCTTTGTATTTTTCTTGCATTACATTTCCAGAAAGGTATGGATGTTAGCTTTTTAGAGCCACTAGAATCACTTCATTTTGATCTCTAGAAATCACGCTCTGCACAAAACATCGACTGAACATCAAATCTACCAATTATCTCCAATTTACTCTTTTTTGCATTTTTCATCCAAAAGTGCCTTCAAAACATAAAACAAAGAATATCAAGGCATTTTACATATAAAACATGGACAAAACATTAGGTAAATGTGGGTGAAACAATCGAATAATATGGTTACATTAGGCTAAAAAGGCTCTCTTTTTCATATTCAGTTTTCTCTTCATAGTGCACAGATCTTTAAAAAATTTAGCATAAAAAAGAACATGTTTAATAGCATCCAGCAAAGGTATATTGATCCTTACCTGTTTAAAAGTTTCAAAGATTTTAGAGTTGTGATTGACTTTTCTTTATTTGGTCATAACATGAGAAAATAGAAGTACTGATGGGGAATCAATCTTTTCTTTATAATTTTTAGATTTAACCCCTTCCTTACTAACACGACCAAAAGATTGATATCTTCTCCCAAGTACAGGAGTGTCGAAGTAATAAATAATTCAATAAGACCTGGGTTGAACCATAGGGAGGTTAATTGTATAAATTATAGATAACAATAATATAACAACAACAACAACAATAACAACAACGAAAGTAACAATAATATCAATAATAATAGTAGTAGTAGTAGTAGTAGTAGTAGTAGAAATAAAGAAGAAGAAGAAGAAGAAGAAGTTGATGAGAACTTTGAGATGGAAGATTATCGTAAGAATTAAACAATGATAACAATAAATGTCAAGGTTAGAGGATCCACTAATAGTATGTCAAACAAGTATAGTATAAATTCTCATTGTTCAATTGGAAACCACACACAAACAAGATTAATTCAGATTATAAATTGTTAACATGATTATATTAGTTATCCTTTTCGATTAATGCTAATACTTGTAAATCTCGTTAGGCATTTATGATTATAACTTATGTTAACAACAAATCAAGTTACTTTTAAAGTTCAAATGTTAGTTATACCATATAGTATGGGTTATGAAAGTGTCAAGCATTTGTTATACCAAGTGTCATACAACATAAATCTAGATTAGTCATTTAACAAGCAAAGTATTAAAGAGTGAACAAGATAACAATATAAAACATGTTACTATCAAACATTAAAGTCCGTGTTAAGTTTACACTATTCTTATTCTTACACCATTAGTATAACCTTTTTCACCTTGACATAATAAACTTAACTAAACATGATGAAAGAAAGAAAAAAAATAAACCAAATAAGAACATAAATAACATAAAAGTTAACTAAGTAAAGTAAAGGAAATGTAATTAAAGGCATGAACAAGATATTAACAAAAGAAAAACTTAAGCATTACAAAAATACAAAGAGAGAAAGAAAATGCATGATCTTGATCTGGAGACCAAGAGGCCTAAATGCATGGCAAATGCCTCTTTTTATAGGCCAAGATTGGGAACTATTGATTTGATGACTAATTGATGAGTGGGTGGCCAACTCTTGACTTGGTGATAATCCTTATCTTCTTCTTTCTGCCCAAAACATCATTGATAAGGTCAGAATTGGAACTACTTGAAAACATGAAAGTTGTAGAAAATTGTCTCAGTTTTCCAAGGAAAAAAATGGAGGTCATTTGGAATTCTAGAACTCCAGATATAGGCCAAACACTGAACAATGTTTGGGCTACAAGACAGATTCAGATTTCTTCGTTGTTGCTACAATTTGGACTTGAAAATGACCTTTTAAAATCTTAGACTCATGTAGGCCTATGTCTTAACTTTTCATCAATATAAAGTAGACCTAAATTCAAGATCTACAGCTCCAGATATGACCTCATTACCGAACAGTGTTCCGGTTTGGACTGCACCAACAACTCTTTTCTAAGTTTAGCCATCTCCTTGTCCTTTCAATTTCAATTATTAAAATCATCAATTAATCCTTTTATTTATGTGATAGGCCTGCATTTAAAATAAACATTTACCACAAATTAAAGGTATCTTGTATTATTAGATATGTTATTATAAAACATGTTTAGTTAAGGAGTTATTCATTCTTCAAGTGCAAAATTATGATGTAAAACCTTGATAAAAATGCACTTTTAAGTACTAATCACACCTCCCCAACCAACTTATTACTAGTCTTTAGTAATCAAGACATTAAAATAGAAAAATAGTTTGTAAATTTCACAAAGCAAGGTATTCATCATTCAACTTTCATTGATCTATCCGGATAAACAAACTCTCATTAAATTTATATATCTGCCCACTGCCTCTTAAACAAGATATTAATAATTCTTTTTTTTATGCTCAATATATCAACACACAGTTATGGGGCTTTACTTGGAAAAAAACAAAATTTTTATTCTAAGGTTTAAGGTTAACTTACTTGGGTTGGGATTTTTTTTTTAAATATATATACATGTAACTTAAAACACAATGTATCTTTAACCCATGTAATGAGCTTTTGGCTAATGACTCCCAAACCAGTTGTGCTTAGAGGATTAGGTGTTGAGACACCCCTACGAGCTTAGTAACTCGGGTTGCAGATACTAATATATAGATAGTGCAATGTTTGATTCCCTTAAGCTTTTCTCGTCGGCCTATGTGACAAGCGTTGGGTCAATAGCTCCCAAGTCAGTTGACTTTAGGGTGTTAGGTGTTAAGGCACCCCTTCAGGCTTAATTGCTTAGGTTAGAGAGGCTACGAAACCAAACTTATCTACATTTTTATTATCATCATTTTTTTTCTTTTTCTTTTTTTTTTGTTTTTTTCAAATTATATACTATCCATGTCCCTTAGTTGTTACCTTTAACAAAAGAACATTAATAATGTAATAATCTAATGTGCAACTCACAATCATATGTTAAAGTGTGTTTGTGAAAATTAAGGTTTAAGAATACATGTTAAATGAGTATATGAGCAGAATTAAGTTATAATAATGCGAGAGTTTGTAAACTTGAATATTTCAAGAAGTATTATGATAGACCTTATTATAAATATTGCAAATAACCATTGAAAAATATTTACTAAGATACGTCTCAAGAGTTAATAAAATTCCTCCTTACTCTACTATCTTATTAACAACAGTTTTGCAAATGGTTTATGAAATAGAAAACATAGTTAGTTTTTTTTTTAATATTAACTATGACCCTCTCCCCCCCCAACCAAAATGAGACATTGTCCTCAATGTTCAAAAGTAGAAAGATAGAGTATAAAAGACATTACCTGAAATAACGACTACTGACAAACCTGAAACACACTTAAACAAATATAAGAAACAACAAAACACAAATATTATACTATTATTAAAACCAAAAGACACAAGTTTTTACAAACTCAAACTTAAATCATATTTGTGATTGTGGCTCACATCTTCCCTTGGTTTTACGTCCAAGAACGGTTTAAACACCCTCTATGGGTCGGGGATAGGCTTCCCATCTAGTTTTTTTAAAAACCGACAAACATGGTTGTTTTTAGTCAGATTCCCAAGACTATATCGAGCATGTTTTTGATGGAATAGTGGTCATAAATCATGAATTGCACGATGCATATCTCCACTAGGATGCATCTTAAGAGTCAATAGAAGTTTATCTAAAGATCCCTTACTCAGGCCATCCTTAATAAATTGTA
The DNA here is from genome assembly GCF_000495115.2 of Populus euphratica. Lineage (NCBI taxonomy): Eukaryota > Viridiplantae > Streptophyta > Magnoliopsida > Malpighiales > Salicaceae > Populus > Populus euphratica. Next base: position 58,887 of record NW_011500701.1, on the reverse strand, counting down.
TTTTATCTTCAGAGTTTATAGATAACATTCCTAAAGAACGACATTGTGTATTACAAGTCTATATAGCACATCGATGACATACTTTCAGTCGTTTTGTGACACGACTAAAAGGTTGATGTCTTCTCCCAAGTGCAGGAGTGTCGAAGTAATAAATAACCCGGCAAGACCGGGGTCGAACCACAGGGAGGTTAATTGTACAAATTATAAACAACAATTATAAAACAACAATAACAACAACAGTAATAATAATAATAATAATAATAATAATAATAATAATAATAATAATAATAAAGAAAGAGAAGAAGAAGAAGATGATGATGATGAGAACTTAGAGATGAAATATTAATGTAAGGATTAAGCAATAATAATAACAAATGTCAAGGTTAGAGGTTCCACTAATGGTATATCAAACAAGTATAGTATAAACTCTTATTATTGAATTGGAAACCACACACAAAGGAGGTTCCAATCAAATTATATATTGTTAACATGATAACATTAGTCATCTTATTCAATTAATGCTAATACTTGTAAATCTCGTCAAGCATTCATGATTATAACTTATGTTAACAACAAATCAAGTTCCTTTCATAGCTCAGGTGTCGGTTATACCATACATTATGGGCTATGAAAGTACCAAGCATTTGTTGTACCAAGTGTTATACAACATAAATCAAGATTAGTCATTTAACAAGCAAAGTATTAAAGAGTGAACAAGATAACAAATATAAAACATGTTAGTATCAAACATTAAAGTCCATATTAAGTTTACATTATACTTATTCTTACACCATTAGTGTAACCTTTTCACCTTGACATAACTAACTTAGCTAGACATAATGAAAGAAAGAAAAATAGATAAACAAAATAAGAACATAAAAGTTAACTAAATAAAAGAAAGGAAATGAAAGGCATAAACTTAATATTAATGAAAGCAAAGCATAAACATTACAAAAAATACAAAGAGAGAAAGGAAGAGCATGATCTTGATCTGAACACCAAGATGCCTAAATGCATGGCAAATGCCTCCTTTTATAGGCCAAAATTGGGAACTATTGATTTGATGACTAATTGATAAGTGGGTGGCCAACTTTTGACTTGGTGACAATCCTTATCTTCTCTTGTCTGCCCAAAACGTCATTGATAACGTCAAAATTGGAGCCAGTTGCAAACATGAAAGTTGTAGGTAATTGTCTCAGATTTCTTGTGTAAAACTGATAACGTCAAAATTGGAGCCAGTTGTAAACATGAAAGTTGTAGGCAATTGTCTCAGCTTTCTTGTGTAAAACATTCAGCTCATTTGGACTTCTAGAACTCCAGATATGGCCAAAATACCGAACAGTGCTCGGGCTGGAAGACAGATTCGGGCTTCTTTGTTGTTGCTACTATTTGGACTTGATAATGGCCTTTTTAGATCTTGGGCTCCATATGAAAGTTGTAGGCCTATGTCTTACCTTTCCATCCATATAAATTGGACCTAAATCTGAGATCTGTAGCTCCAGATATGACCCAATTACCGAACAGTGTTCCGGTTTGGATTGCACCGACATCTCTTTTCTAAGTTTGGCCATCTCTTTATCCTTGCAATTTAAGTTCTTAAAGTCATCAATCAATATTTTCATTTATGTGATAGGCCTGCATGAACATCTACCACAAATTATAGGTATCTTATATTATTAGATACATTATTATAAAACATGTTTTAGTTAAGGAGTTATTGATACTTCAAGTGCAAAATGATGATATAAAACCATGATAAAAATGCACTTTTAAGTACTAATCACACCCCCCAACCAGCTTATTACTAGTCCCTAGTAATCAAAGCGTAAAATAGAAAAACAATTTGTATATTCCACAAAGCAAGGTATTCATCATTTAACTTCCATTAGTCTATCCAGATAAACAAACTCTCATTAAATTTATATATCTGCTCAATACCACTTAACAAGATATTAATAAACCTTTCTTTTGTGCTCAATGTATCAACACATAATTATAGGGCTTTTCTTGGAAGAAAACAAAATTTTTGTTCTAATGTTTAAGGTTAACTTCCTTGGGTTGGGATTACTATTTTTGTCTTTTTTTTTCTTTTTTTTCTTTTTTTTTTTTAACTCTATTACATATACTTTAAAAACATCATGCATCTTTAACCCATGTAACGAGCTTTCAGCTAATGACTCCCAGACCAGTTGGTCTTAGGGCATTAGGTGTTAAGACACCCCTACGAGCTTAGTAACTCGGGTCGCAGATACTGATATGTAGATAGTGCAATGTTTGATTCCCTTAAGCTTTTCTCCTCAACCTATGTAACAAGCGTTGGGCCAATAGCTCCCAAGTCAGTTGACTTTAGGGTATTAGGTGTTAAAACACCCCTTCGGGCTTAATTACTTAGGTTAGGGAGGCTACGAAATCAAACTTATCTACATTTTTATTATCATCATTTTTTTATTTTTTTTATTTTTTTTCTTTCTTTTTTTTTCATGTTTTTTTTTTAATTGTATACAATCCCTTTCCCTTAGTTGTTACCTTTAACAAAAGAACATAAATAATGTAATAATCCAATATGCAACCCACAATCATATGTTAAAGTGTGTGTGTGTAAATTAAGGTTTAAAAATACATGTTAAATAAGTATATGAGCAGAATTAAGTGGTAACAATACGAGAGTTTGTAAACCTGAATATTTCAGGAAGTATTATAATAGACCTTGTTAAGAATGGTTACTAAGATGCGTCTCAAGAGTCACTTTAACAAAAGAACTCATTTACTCTGCCATCCTAGTAACAACAATTATGCACATGCTTTATGAAATGAAAAACAATTTTTTTTTTTATCAACTACTACCCTCTCCCCCCAACCAAAACGAGACATTGTCCTCAATGTTCTAAGGTAGAAAGATAGAGTATAAAAGATATCACCTGAAATAACGAACACTGACAAAACCTGAAACACACTGAAACAAAAATAAGAAATAACAAAACATAATAATAAAACCAAAAGACACAAAAATTCACAAATGAAGGCTCAAATCCAATCTAAGCTTTTTACGGCTTTCCTTAGATGACCAATTTATGCGACTCATGGAAGGATCAATCATAGGAATGAAAGATTATAGTTGGTCAATCAATTGTTCAGCAGTAGTAGCAGAGATTATGATTTGTCGTGCAGAAGATGTTAAAAATTCCTGTTCCATAGCATGATCAAGAAAAGACAACAACTTATCATAATAACCATTAACATTTAACAAACCTATGGGTTTATGGTGAATGTGCAATTGAGCCCAAGAGGAAATATGAAAGATCTCTTCCAATGTGCCTAGACCACCTGGTAAGGCAATGAAGGCATCAGCATGGTTAAACGTTGCATTCATTCGAGAAGACATTGTGGAGACCTGTAGTTCCTCTCCAATTGTTTTTCCAATGATGTCCCCTTGTGCCAAAGCTTCAGGGACGATTCCTAAAACTTGACTACCTCCTAAAAATACAGCTATTGACACACCTCCCATTAACCTAAGACTGCCTCCCCCATACACTAAATGAATCTTTCTCTCAGCTAGCACCTGACCAAGATGATTTGCTGTTTCTAAAAACTCCTTTTCTTTCCCAGGACTAGATCCACCGAAAACACAAATATTTCTTATTTGATGACTTGAGGAACTTGCCATTTCTACACACTTCTGTATTTGTTGAATGTATGGGTTGAGTAGAAATGAAAGGAAGGAAAAGAGGGTTTTATAGATGAGAAAGTAGAAAGGCAATCATAACATCTATATGTAGGCCAGCTAGAGTCTCACACACACTCTCTCTCTTTTTATTTATTTATTTATTTACTTTTGAAAAAAAAAAACATGTGTATGTACAGGTAGTTGTGATTGTGGCTCACATCTTCCCTTGGTTTTACGTCCAAGAACGGCTTAAACGCCCTCTATGGGTCGGGGATAGGCTTCCCATCCAGTTTTCTTAAAAACTGGCAAACAGGGTCTTTTTTAGTCAGATTCCCAAGACTAAGTCGATCATGTTCTTTATGAAATAGTGGCTATAAATCATGAATTGCACGATGCACATCTCCACTAGGATGCGTCTCAAGAGTCAATAGAAGATTATCTAAAGACTCCTTACTCAGGCCATCCTTAATGAATTGTATTTTATCTTCAAGGTTTATAGATACCATTCCTAAAGAACGACATTGTGTATTACAAGTCCATCTAGCACATCGATGACAGACATCCAATCGTTTTGCATGACACTTCTTTGCAAAAGTGCTTTTACCTGTTCCAGGCATGTGTGAAATGAAGAAGTTAGAGGACTCACTTGATAATCGGACCTTTGCTTCAATCAACCAACGAATATCTTCAGGAATTCCATGATTCATTAATAATCTCAATCTTGCACATCTAGCACGGTAAATTTTTGTAATCGCATTCTGAGGCAGAGCGGGAAAATACTTTTTCAATTTTTCAAGATTAGTGTCCATTTTCAAATGAGAATTGGAAGAGAGATTCAAAGAATTGCACAGATATATACACAGATATCAGTAATTGTGGGAAACTGAAAGAACCGACTTAAGTCACGGAGTACCGTTATCCGCCATTTGACCGGGGTGAAGAAACTTGCAAAAATCACTAAAAAAGAAACAAAAATAAAATAAAATAAAATCAATATTTATATAAGAAAATAAAATAAAATAAAATAAAATAAAATCAATCTTTATATACAGGATCACCCAATTCAATAGAGTTATGTTCAACTGAAAAATTGTCAAAGTAAACTTTCAGACGATGTCCATTTACCTTGAAAACATTGCTATTCTTTGGATTCTCGATGTCATAGGCCCCATATGGATACACATGTTTCACAATAAAAGGACCACTCCATCTTGATCTTAATTTTCCAGGAAATAAATGCAGTCGAGAATTATAAAGCAAGACTTTTTGACCAGCATTGAAGGTTTTTCTATGTATTCTCTTGTCATGAAATTCTTTTATTCTAGCTTTATGAATTCTTGAATTTTCATATGCATCATTTCTTATTTCCTCAAGCTCATTTATTTGTAATTTTCGCAGTTGACTAGCATCATCCAGATTTGAATTGAAAGTTTTAATAGCCCAATAAGCTTTATGTTCAAGTTCCACAGGCAAGTAACAAGGTTTTCCATAGACTAGTCTATAAGGTGACATACCTAATGATGTTTTATAAGCAGTTCGATAAGCCCAAAGTGCATCATTAAGTCTTAAAGACCAGTCTTTCCTATTAGGGTTCACTGTTTTCTCCAAAATATGTTTGATCTCCCTATTAGCAAGCTCTACTTGTCCACTTGTTTGAGGGTGATAAGGGGTGGCAACTTTGTGTGTGATTCCATATTTCTTCATTAAAGACTCAAATGGCTTGTTGCAGAAATGTGTTCCACCATCACTTATTATGGCTCGAGGGACTCCAAATCGACTTAAAATATTTTCTTTCAAAAACTTTATCACTGTTTTGTGATCATTGTTTCGACTTGGAATTGCCTCTATCCATTTTGAAACATAATCTACTGTGACTAATATGTATAAGAAACCAAATGATGGAGGGAATGGGCCCATGAAATCTATACCCCAACAGTCAAAGATCTCAATGACAATAATAGGGTTTAAAGGCATCATGTGACGTTTTGAAATAGATCCCAACTTTTGACAATTTTCACAAGACTTGCAGAATGCATGTGAGTCTTTGAACATGGTGGGCCAGTAAAATCCACTTTGTAAGATTTTTGCAGTTGTTTTTCTTGATGAGAAATGGCCCCCACATGCCTCAGAATGACAAAATTTAATGACACTACTTACCTCATTGTCAGGAATGCATCTTCGAAATATTTGATCAGGACAATATTTGAATAAATAAGGATCATCCCAATAAAAGTTCTTCACTTCGTTCAAAAACTTTCTTTTATCTTGGGTATTCCAATGAGCTGGCAATTGTCCTGAAACAAGAAAATTGACAATATTAGCAAACCAAGGCATTGTAGAGACAGAAAGTAAAGATTCATCAGGAAAGTAGTCATCGATTGGTGTGATGTCAGTTTTCGAATTTGTTGTCAATCTTGACAAGTGATCTGCGACAACATTTTCGCTGCCTTTCTTATCTTTGATTGTGATATCAAATTCTTGAAGTAATAAAATACACCGTACCAATCTAGCCTTGGAATCTTTCTTAGAAAGAAGATATTTCAATGCTGCATGATCACTAAAAACAACAACAGGTGAGCCAACAAGATAAGATCTGAATTTTTCACATGCAAATACTACTGCAAGTAATTCTTTTTCAGTGGTGGTATAATTCATTTGAGCACTATTTAAAGTTTTAATTGCATAGTAAATTACATAAGGTTTCTTATCTTTTCTTTGTCCCAAAACAGCACCTACGACATAATCACTAGCATCACACATTATTTCAAAAGGTAATGACCAATCGGGAGGTTGAATGATAGGAGCACAAGTAAGCAAGTTTTTAAGTTTAACAAAGGCTTCTTCACAATGTTCAGTCCATTCAAAAATAGTATCCTTTGTTAGAAGGTTACTTAAAGGCTTAGATATTACACTAAAATCTTTGATGAACCTTCTATAAAAACCAGCATGTCCCAGGAATGATCTAACATCTTTAAGAGATTTTGGTGTTGGCAAGTTTGCAATTAACTCAATTTTAGATTTGTCAACCTCAATTCCTTTTGATGAAACAATGTGACCAAGTACAATGCCGTTTGTTACCATAAAATGACATTTTTCCCAATTCAGCACAAGATTCTTCTCTTCACACCTGGTTAAAACCTTTCCTAAATTAGTCAAACAATCATCAAATGAATCGCCAAAAACAGAAAAATCATCCATGAAAATCTCAAGAAAATGTTCAACCATATCGCTAAATATACTAAGCATGCGTCTTTGAAATGTGGCTGGTGCATTACTTAATCCAAAAGGCATCCTTCGATATGCAAAAGTACCAAATGGACATGTGAAAGTAGTCTTTTCTTGATCTTCCAATGCAATTTCAATTTGGTTGTAACCCGAATAGCCATCTAGGAAACAATAAAATTCATGATCTGCAACTCTTTCTAGGATTTGATCCATGAAAGGTAAAGGAAAATGATCTTTTCTAGTCATTGAATTAAGTTTCCTATAGTCAATGCACATGCGCCAACCAGTAACAGTTCTAGTGGGAATTAACTCATTGTTCTCATTTGTTATCACAGTGACTCCAGACTTCTTAGGTACAACTTGGGTAGGACTTACCCATTTGCTGTTAGAAATACGATAAATGATTTCATTATCTAGAAGCTTAATGACTTCATTTTTCACTACTTCTTCCATATTAGGATTTAGCCTTCGTTGCATTTCTCTAGAGGGTTTAGCATTTTCCTTTAAATAAATTCTGTGTGTACAAATCAAAGGACTAATTCCTTTTATATCAGCTATGGTCCATCCTAATGCTTTTTTGTGCATTTTCAGAGTTTGTAATAACTTACCTTCTTAATGTGCATTAAGTTTGGAAGAGATTATTACCGGAAAAGTTTCATTTTCTCCCAAAAATGAGTATTTGAGATTGGATGGCAACGACTTCAAATCAGGTTTTGGTGGTTGAACACTTGAAGGTATGGACTTAATTGGTCGTGGTGGCAATTCCTCAATTTGTGGCCTCCAATTACTTGTCTTTGATTCTTCCTGAAAATAAATCATTTCCAAATCATTAGATTCATCAATCTTAATTTCATTGGAAGTGGTTGGAAATTGATCATGAATTAATTTTTCAGTAAAGTCCACTTCCTGTAAATCATTATCATTTCTAGGTTGCTTGCAAATGTTGAAAATATTCATCTCCAATGTCATGTTTCCAAATGATAGCTTCATCAGTCCATTCCTACAATTAATCAATGCATTAGAAGTTGCAAGAAATGGACGTCCTAAAATAACAGGAAATGAATTACATACTTCAACAGGTTGTGTGTCCAAGACAATAAAATCCACAGGATAAATGAATTTATCGACTTGTACTAACACATCTTCAATTATTCCTCTAGGCACTTTTATAGATCTATCGGCAAGTAAAAGAGTTATAGAAGTTGGTTTTAACTCACCTAGATTGAGACTCTGAAAAACTGAATATGGAAGTAAATTCACATTAGCACCAAGATCAAGTAAAGCTCTTTCAATTTTATGCTCTCCAATAAAGCAAGAAATTGTAGGACAACCAGGGTCTTTATATTTCAAAGCATTATTGTTTTGAAGAATGGCACTTACTTGTTCCGCTAGAAAGGCTTTCTTTTTCACATTCAGTTTCCTCTTTACAATGCATAGATCTTTCAAAAATTTAGCATAGGAAGGAACCTGTTTAATAACATCCAACAATGGTATATTGATCCTTACCTGTTTGAAAATTTCAAAAATTTCAGAGTTGTGATTAACTTTTCTTTGTTTGGTCATGGCTTGAGGAAATGGAAGTGCTGGCGGTGAATCAGTCATTTCTTTGTAATTTTCAGATTCATCCCCTTCCTTACCCTCAGAGATTGACTCATCTTTCTCATAAGGTTCAAGAGAGGGTTTTTCAATAACCTTACCGCTGCGCAGAGTAGTGACTGATTTGACTTGATCCATGTGTTGGCTTCCGGAACTACTTGCATTTGCATTGTATTGCCCTTTGGGATTTTGTTGTGTTTGAGATGGAAACTTACCTTTCTCTTGGAAACTGAGAGCAGATGTTAATTTAGCAAGAGTATCTTTAAAATCTGTCATGTTTTGAGCAAGTTGAGTATTGATTGTCTCTTGCTTTTCAATGAATGCATGCAATGTTTCCTCAAGATTTCTTCTAGGAGGTGGAGTATAAGGAGGTGCATATCCATGAGAATTTTGGAAATTATGGTGTGCTTGAAACGGTGGTTGTGAAGTTTGTGCATTGTTGTTCTCACTCTTCCAACTGAAATTTGAGTGATTCCTCCAACCAGGGTTGTATGTTTGGGAGTATGTTTCACAGATTTGACACACAAAACATAAACATTTAATTAACTTAGCTAGACATAATGAAAGAAAGCAAAATAGATAAACAAAATAAGAACATAAAAGTTAACTAAGTAAAGGAAAGGAAATGAAAGGCATAAACTTAATATTAATGAAAACAAAGCATAAAAAATACAAAGAGAGAAAGGAAGAGCATGATCTTGATCTGGAAACCAAGATGCCTAAATGCATGGCAAATGCCTCCTTTTATAGGCCAAAATTGGGAACTATTGATTTGATGACTAATTGATAAGTGGGTGACCAACTTTTGACTTGGTGACAATCCTTATCTTCTCTTGTCTGCCCAAAACGTCATTGATAACGTCAAAATTGGAGCCAGTTGCAAACATGAAAGTTGTAGGCAATTGTCTCAGCTTTCTTGTCTAAACAGATAACGTCAAAACTGGAGCCAGTTGCAAACATGAAAGTTGTAGGCAATTGTCTCAGCTTTCTTGTGTAAAAACTTCAGCTCATTTGGACTTCTAGAACTCCAGATATGGCCAAAATACCGAACAGTGCTCGGGCTGGAAGACAGATTCGGGCTTCTTTGTTGTTGCTACAATTTGGACTTGATAATGGCCTTTTTAGATCTTGGGCTCCATATGAAAGTTGTAGGCCTATGTCTTACCTTTCCATCCATATAAATTGGACCTAAATCTGAGATATATAGCTCCAGATATGACCCATTTACCGAACAGTGTTCCGGTTTGGATTGCACCGACATCTCTTTTCTAAGTTTGGCCATCTCTTTATCCTTGCAATTTAAGTTCTTAAAGTCATCAATCAATATTTTCATTTATGTGATAGGCCTGCATGAACATTTACCACAAATTATAGGTATCTTATATTATTAGATACATTATTATAAAACATATTTTAGTTAAGGAGTTATTGATACTTCAAGTGCAAAATGATGATATAAAACCATGATAAAAATGCACTTTTAAGTACTAATCATTTTGCATGTCGTTTCTTTGCAAAAGTGTTTTTACATGTCCCATACATGTATGAAATAAAAGAATTGGAAGACTCACTTGATAATCAGACCTTTACTTCAATTAGCCAGCGAATCTCTTCAGGAATTCCATGGTTCATTAACAACCTCAATCTTGCATACCTAGCTTAGTAAATTTTTGTAATCACATTTTGAGGCAAAATGAGAAAATACTTTTTTAATTTTTCAAGAGTGGTGTCCATTTTCTAAGATGAGAAGTGGAAAACAGATGCAAAGACATTAGTTATCATGGGAAACTGAAAGAATCAACTTAAGAGTCACGGAGTATTATTATCCGCCATTTAACCGGGGTGAGAGAGACTAGCAAACCAAGAGTCATAAATAAAAAAAACACAAAGACAATTTGAGAAAAACAAAATAATCAGCCTTTATCTGTAGGATCATTCAAACCAATGGATTCATTTTCACTAGAAAAATTATCAAAGTAAGCTTTCAAACGATGTCTATTTACCTTAAAAACATTGTCACTCTTTGGATTCTCAATATTAAAGCTATATAAAGATACACATGTTTCTCAATAAATGGACTGTTTTATTTTAATCTTAGCTCTTCAGGGAATAAATAGAGTCGAGAATTATAAATCAAAAGCTTGCTAGCTCCCCGGCAACGGCGCCAAAATTGCTTGACCGCTTTTTATGATCGGCTTGTTTTAACTCGCAAGTGCACGAGTGTGCGATGTAGCAATTAACTCGGTAAGATCGAGGTCATATCCACAGAGAGCTAGATCTGGAAATTAAGCTAAGTAACAAAAAAAACTCAAGAGAAATTAAATTAACAATAACTTGGTTGAAAATAATTGATGGATTTGTTTTCAAAGATAAAAAAAAATGTAAATAGATTTTAAATGACAAGAAAAGTAAGTCTTGGTCCAAATCAATTTTAATGGTGATGTATTGGTGATTTCTTCAACATATATAAGATAACTCAACCTAATCTCAACGATGGTGATATTAGATCGGCAGATATTACAATGAAGATTAGAAAGATGAAGATTGATTATTGCTTAAGAATGAACAAGTACTTTCATATTAAGCAAGACATTGAATCAAGCAATCTCTATACCAAAACTAAAGTTTGTGCATAAAAATTCAAGATTATAACATTACCTAAATGATTTCTAAAATTTCTTTACAATAATAAATCATTCATGAAGAAAATAAGAAGATAAACATTAAGATTCATTCATATCCTAAAGAACTCACCTCAATCACCATTATCCTTGATTTGGATCCAAGAAAGAGTTTAGCCAACCATGATTATATATAAGAACACTTCAATAAACATGAAAGAACTTGAATCCAACTGAAAAAATAAGTTTTACAAACTAAAGAACCGAAATCTATAAAGAAGAACACAATACAATTTCAGAAAAAATTCGGACACAAATCTGACTCTAACTTTGGACAGCAATTCGACCCTCTTAGAAGCTTTTTTTTGGAGAAGTCTATTAGAGACATATTTATAGGCAATTCTGTCACCTTTCCAGATCATTAAAGAACAGCTCATTTGGACACCTGAGTCAAAAGTTATGGGCAAAACACCGAAAGGTGTTCTGAAAAATCAAATCAAGACAGCTTTACAACTACTTTGGTGCACGTTTTTCTTCCTCATTTATGAGGTGTCTCCTTCTTCTTTTTGACCCAAAATAATGTTAAAATATCCCCTCCAGCTTTCCATCCATGTGCTTGCCTTCTTGGATCAATGGATTGCCCAAAATAAATCAATTGTTATTTGTTGTGTGGACATGTAAGATCATGGATTGTGTTTGGGTTGATTTGAAGGTTGATTTGGGGTTGATTTAGGGCTGATTTTGGGCTGAATTTGAGCATCAAATAAGTATACAAATGTACTTATTATTTGGGCTAAGATTGACATTGAAACCTTGAGTGTTTAATGGTTGAAGTTTGCACACAACATAAGGCAAGTTTGGGCTTGAAATAAATCATATGATATTCTTTTCTAGAATTGGAATAGAATTGATTTTTGGGACAAATTTGGAGCACTTATTTGAACCAAGATTTGCTTCAATCTTCAACTAAATGTCTCTTCAATTCTTTGTTCTGAATTCCGACGTTGAATTTTGTGAATTAATTCATTTAAGCTCCAAAAACCTATCGAAACATTAAAACAAACTTCATTACTAAAAAAACACATCAATTATTATAAAAACAACCAAATAAAAACAATAAATACATATGTAAAATAAGAGACTTAATGACACTTTTGATGCACAATCACACCCCCCAACTTAGATTTTGCTAGTCCTCAAGCAAAACAAAACATAAAACCTTTAAAATAAAAATAATAATAATAACAACCATAATTAGGCTCGATTCATCACACTTGAAGGACCTATCATGCAAACATTGGTATCTTTAACTTAGTGTACACAATAGCAAATAAAGAAAAATAAGCATACTCACATTCTCTAAATCAAACATCCATACAAAATTTCCAAATTCAGTCATATTTATCGTGCAACCAACATAATTGATTCATACGAAAACTCAACTTGTAATCTTCCCTTCTCACCAACACAAACAAGGTAGCCAACTAGAGAAATATCTATATATTTTTTTTCTTTCTTTATTTTTTTTTTAATAAGATATTTTTTTTTTTTTTTTTTTTTTTTTTTTTTTTTTTTTTTTTTTTTTTTTTTTTTTTTTTTTTTTGAAGATATGATTTATTTTTTGTCTTTAAGTAGTCACTTCCCTTTTGACGCGAATACAAACATTTGTGATGAATGCACCCGGTTACTCACAAAGTCACAAACTTAAAGTGCTTTGCATACTCATATTTCAAGCTGCCGTTTGACGTAAAGATAAACATTTGTGATGAATACCCCTAGTTACTGAGCAATTCAAAACATTGGAGTAGATAGAACTTTGTACACATTTATTTATTTATTCGTGTAATAATTATTACTCTATTTACTTAAACCTTGTTTAGGACTAGATCAAAAGGGATAATCACAAGTAAAGCATCATACTCATCTTTCATGCATATTCACACAACTCACACAACTTTTACAAGGAAAGATGTACTTCAGTAATCTTAAAAAAAAGTATGCTATATCTTGCTTTATAAGATATTATCTATCCCAAATTAAAGCATGCAATGTTCAACACAATAATGAACCCAAAAAGGTAATGATGATCCTAAACAAGTCTCATTCACATACCAATGCAAGTATTAAACAAGTCTCATTCACATACGAATGCAAGTTTTTTTTTTTAAAAACAAGCATGGTTATCTCAAGCATTCAATATAATGAAATATCGAAAATTAAGTTTTACATTATCCTCAATGTAAAAGAGAAAGAGAAGAAAAGTATAAAGATTAGAAAATTGTTACTCCCCTTCTGTTTTCAAGGATGAATGTCTGATTGAATTAGGCATGAGCTGACTTCTTGCTTGATTTTTTTTTTTTTAACCTGCATATCACAACTAAAAAAAAACATAAAAGAAAACATTGATGTTTTTTTTTTTTTTTGAAAATAAAGAACCTCACACCCCCCAACTTAAAATAATGCATTGTCCCGAATGCATGAACAAGAAAATATAAGAGATGGAAGAAAGAAGAAAAAAAAATGAAAATAAAAATAAAAATAAAAATAAAATAAAAATAAAAACTCATTACTTTTGATACTACAATGGTATTGGATCTTCAAGATCCAATGTCTCAACTTCAGCCACAATATTTTCAAGATAAAGTTTCAATCGATGACCATTTACTTTGAAAATATTTCCATTCTTGGGATTTTCTACCTCAAATGCACCATGCTCAGAGATGGATTTAATCACAAATGGACCAATCCATTTTGTCCTCAACTTCCCAGGAAAGAGATGTAATCGTGAATTATACAAGAGAACCTTTTGACCAACATGAAAGGATTTTCTAAGAATATGTTTATCATGCAAAGTTTTCATCTTATGTTTTGAAATTTTTGCATTTTCAAATGCATCATTTCTTAGCTCCTCTAATTCATCCAATTGAAGCTTTCTATTTTTGCCAACCTCGTTTTCATTGTCATTGAATTGCCGAATGGCCCAATATGCACGGTGCTCAATCTCAACAGGGAGATGACAAGGCTTTCCATAAACTAGCCTATAAGGAGACATTCCTAAAGAGGTCTTATAAGCAGTGCGATATGCCCACAAAGCATCAACTAGTCGTAGGGACCAATCTTTACGGTTTGGATTGACTGTTTTCTCTAAAATGTTCTTGATCTCCCTATTTGCCAACTCAGCTTGGCCACTAGTCTGTGGGTGATAGGGGGTACTGACCTTGTGAATTACACCATATTTTCGCATCAAAATCCCAACGGGCTTGTTACAAAAATGTTTTCCCCCATCACTAATCATAGCCCGAGGCATACCAAAACGAGAGAAAATATTTTCTTTCAAGAATTTGACCACAACTCGATGGTCATTGGTTCGAGATGCAATGGCCTCCACCCATTTAGACACATAATCAACAGCTACAAGGATGAATTGGTAACCAAATGAACTTGGAAAAGGTCCCATGAAATCAATCCCCCAACAATCAAATATTTCCAAAACAAGGATGGGGTTAAGGGGCATCATGTTACGCCTAGTGAGGCTACCTAGTCGTTGGCATCGGTCACATGCAACACAGATGGCATGAACATCTTTAAACATGGTAGGCCAATAAAAACCACACTGCAAGATTTTGGCAATGGTTTTCTTGGAAGAGAAATGCCCACCACAGGCTAATGCATGACAAAAATTAATGACCCTTGGAATTTCATGATCAGGGATGCACCGCCTAATAATTTGGTCAGGACAATATTTAAATAGGTAGGGGTCATCCCAAAAAAAGGTGCGCACATTGCGCAAGAATTTTTGTTTGTCAAGTTTAGACCAATGAGAAGGAATCTGACTTGTGGCTAGGTAATTTGTTATGTCAGCATACCATGGAGAACCAATGTAAGAGACAGTACCTGCACAAAATAAATTTTCATCAGCAAAGAGTTCATTTATTGGAGATTCATCAATTATGGTCTTATAGCTTGAAAGACGAGACAAATGATCAGCTACTACATTCTCTACTCCCTTTTTATCTCGAATTTCAATGTTAAACTCTTGGAGTAGGAGGATCCATCGAATCAAACGTGGTTTGGCATCTTGTTTTGTGAGCAAATATTTCAATGCTGCATGATCAGTGAAAACAATAACAAGAGATCCAACCAAATAAGACCTAAACTTGTCTAATGCAAAGACCACAGCTAAGAGTTCTTTTTCAGTTGTAGTGTAATTCAATTGAGCATCATTCAAAGTCTTGCTAGCATAATATATGACATGAGGTTTCTTGTCTTTTCTTTGCCCTAAAACAGCCCCAACCGCAAAATCACTAGCATCACACATCAGTTCAAATGGTAAAGACCAATCAGGAGCTTGCATGATTGGTGCAGTTGTCAACAACCCTTTAAGCTTTTCAAAAGCTTCTTGACATTTTGATGTCCAATCAAATGGGACATCTTGTGACAACAAGTTACACAATGGTTTGGCAATGGTACTAAAAGAATGAATGAATCTTCGATAAAAACCAGCATGTCCTAAAAAAGATCTCACATCTTTCACAGTCTTAGGGGTAGTTAATTTTTGAATGACTTCTACTTTTGACTTATCTACCTCTATCCCTTTTGAAGAGACAATGTGACCTAAAACAATGCCATGTGTCACCATAAAATGACACTTCTCCCAATTGAGTACAAGATTGCTCTCTTCACACCTTTCAAGAACTTTTTCTAGATTCATTAGACACAACTCATAAGAATCCCCATAAACTGAAAAATCATCCATGAAAACTTCCAAAAAATTTTCCACCATGTCACTAAAGATACTCATCATACACCTTTGAAAAGTGGCTGGTGCATTACACAAACCAAAAGGCATTCTTCTATAAGCATAGGTACCAAAAGGACAAGTGAAAGTGGTTTTTTCTTGGTCTTCTAAAGAAATCTCAATTTGGTTGTAACCTGAGTATCCATCTAGAAAACAATAGAAAGCTCTTCCAGCTACTCTTTCAAGCACTTGGTCTAAAAATGGAAGCGGAAAATGGTCCTTCCTAGTCACCATGTTCAATTTACGATAATCAATGCACATACGCCATCCAGTTTGGATTCTAGTTGGTACCAGCTCATTATTTTCATTCTTCACTACCGTGACTCCAGATTTTTTAGGGACAACTTGGGTTGGACTAACCCATTTTGAGTTTGCAATAGGGTAAATGATACCTGCATCAAGTAGCTTAAGCACTTCACCTCTCACTACTTCCTTCATGTTTGGGTTCAATCGTCTTTGCATTTGCCTCACAGATTTAGCCTCTTCTTCAAGATAGATTCTATGTGTACATAAAAGAGGGCTAATTCCTTTCAAGTCAGTAATTTTCCACCCAATTGCTTTCTTGTGTTTTCTCACCACTCTCAAAAGTTTTTGTTCTTGCTCTATGCTAAGTTTTGATGAGATCACAATAGGATATGATTCATCTTCCCCTAGAAATGCATACTTAAGATCACTCGGTAAAGGCTTCCTTTCTAGTTTATCAGGCTGGACAAGAGATTCCTCAACTTTCACTTGGGGTGAAATCAAAGGCTCAAATGATGGGGTCCATTGACCTATTGACATAATAGGCATTGGATCTAGATAAGTCTCAAGTTCTCTTACTTCCTCATCAACACATTCCAAAGAACAAAATCTTTCATCACGAATTAAAGTTCTCTCCAATGGATCCTTGATCCACACTCTCTCAAAGTGTTCTTGACAAACTGTTTGGATGAAATCTACCTCTCTAATGTCCTCATGTTCCCCGATTTGTTTGGAGACATTGAATATGTTCATCTCCACAGTCATATTCCCAAAAGACAATTTCATCACCCCATTCCTACAGTTAATTAAGGCATTGGATGTAGCTAGGAAAGGTCTCCCTAAGATGACTGGGATGGGGGCATTAGAACCTTGAATTGGTGCGGTGTCTAACACTACAAAATCAACAGGAAAGTAGAATTTATCTATTTGGACCAACACATCCTCAACGATACCCCTAGGAATCTTGATTGACCTATCAGCTAATTGAAGGGTGATTCGAGTAGGCTTGATTTCTCCTAAACCTAATTGTTCGTAAACAGTGTAGGGTATTAAATTCACACTTGCTCCTAAATCCAACAAAGCTTGATCTATCTTATGACTTCCAATAATGCATGAAATGGTAGGACAACCAGGATCTTTGTATTTGGGAGGGGTCTTAAACTGGATGATAGCACTAGCATGTTCAGTTAGAAAAGCTCTTTCTTTCACATTCAATCTCCTTTTGACTGTGCATAAATCCTTAAGAAACTTTGCATAAGATGGAACTTGTTTAATTGCATCAAGGAGTGGAATATTGACTTTCACTTGTTTGAACAATTCATAGATTTCTGAGTTCATAAGATCTTGTTTAGGTTTCCCTAACCTTTGTGGAAATGGTGCTCTAGGAACAAATTCTAAATCACTCATTTTGACTCCAATTTTTCTTGAATCATCTCCTTTCTCACTTATCTCACCTTCTTTGTCACTCAAACTCTCATTTGTCACTTGTGTTTTGATTCCCTCTTCACTTTCCCTAGATTTCTCCTCTACAATACCTTTAGGAATCCTAAAACCTACACCTTTGTCAACAATCTTTCCACTTCTAAGGGTAGTGATGGCTTGGACTTGTTCATGGTTTGAAGGTTCACTAGGTGAGGATTCACTCATGTGTACCTGACCTCTAGGATTGGGCATTGGTTGAGCTGGGATTTTTCCCCTCTCTTGAATGCTTAGTGATTGAGTCAACTTAGTTAGTTGACTTCGAATGTCATCTAAGGTCCTATTGGTCATTTCAACTTGTGTAAACAATTTAGCTCATTTCAACTTCTAGAACTCCAGATATGGCCAAAATACTGAACAGTGCTCGGGCTGGAGGACAGCTTCGGGCTTCTTTGTTGTTGCAATAATTTGGACTTGAAAATGGCCTTTTTAGATCTTGGGCTCCATATGAAAGTTGTAGACCTATGTCTTACCTTTCCATCCATATAAAGTAGACCTAAATATGAGATCTATAGCTCCAGATATGACCCAATTACCGAACAGTGTTCCGGTTTGGATTGCACCGACATCTCTTTTCTAATTTTGGTCATCTCTTTGCCCTTGCAATTTAAGTTCTTAAAGTCATCAATCAATCCTTTCATTTATGTGATAGGCCTGCATTTAAAATGAACATTTACCACAAATTAAAGGTATCTTATATTATTAGATATATTATTATAAAACATGCTTTAGTTAAGGAGTTATTGATACTTCAAGTGCAAAATGATGATATAAAACCATGATAAAAATGCACTTTTAAGTACTAATCACACCCCCCAACCAGCTTATTTCTAGTCCCTAGTAATCAAAGCGTTAAATAGAAAAACAATTTGCAAATTCCACAAAGTAAGGTAACGAACAACTTCCATTAATCTATCCAGATAAACAAACTCTCGTTAAATTTATATACCTGCTCAATACCTCTTAACAAGATATTCATAAACCTTTCTTTTATGCTCAATGTATCAACACATAATTATGGGGCTTTTCTTGGAAGAAAACCAAATTTTTGTTCTAATGTTTAAGGTTAATTTCCTTGGGTTGGGATTATTATTTTTGTCTTCTTTTTTTTTTCTTTTTTTTTTCTCTTTTTGTTTTTAAATATATATACATATAATTTAAAAACAACATGCATCTTTAACCCATGTAACGAGCTTTCAGCTAATAACTCCCAGATCAGTTGGTCTTAGGGCATTAGGTGTTAAGACACCTCTACGAGCTTAGTAACTCGGGTCGTAGATACTGATATGTAGATAGTGCAATGTTTGATTCCCTTAAGCTTTTCTCCTCAACCCATTTAACAAGCGTTAGGCCAATAGCTCCCCAGTTAGTTGACTTTAGGGTATTAGGTGTTAAAACACCCCTTCGGGCTTAATTGCTTAGGTTAGGGAGGCTACGAAACCAAACTTATCTACATTTTTATTATCATCATTTTTTTCTTTTTTTCTTTTTTTTTTCTTTTTTTTTCATGTTTTTTTTTCCTTAATTATATACAATCCCTTTCCATTAGTTGTTACCTTTAACAAAAGAACATAAATAATGTAATAATCCAATATGCAGCCCACAATCATATGTTAAAGTGTGTGTGTGTAAATTAAGGTTTAAGAATACATGTTAAATAAGTATATAAGCAGAATTAAGTGATAACAATGCGAGAGTTTGTAAACCTGAATATTTCAAGAAGTATTATAATAGACCTTGTTAAGAATGGTTACTAAGATGCGTCTCAAGAGTCATAAAAGTTCTCCTTACTTTGCCATCATAGTAACAACAATTTTACACATGCTTTATGAAATAGAAAACAATTTTTTTTTTATCAACTACTACCCTCTCCCCCCAACCAAAACGAGACATTGTCCTCAATGTTCTAAGGTAAAAAGATAGAGTATAGAAGATATCACCTGAAATAACGAACACTGACAAACCTGAAACACACTGAAACAAAAATAAGAAATAACAAAACACAATAATAAAACCAAAAGACACAAGTTTTTACAAACGAAAATTCAAATCGCAATTATGATTGTGGCTCACATCTTCCCTTGGTTTTACGTCCAAGAACGGCTTAAACGCCCTCTATGGGTCGGGGATAGGCTTCCCATCCAGTTTTCTTAAAAATTGGCAAACATGAATTACACATGAAATGAAGGAATTAGATTCCCAAGACTAAGTCGATCATGTTCTTTATGAAAAAGTGGCCATAAATCATGAATTACACAAAGCACATCTCCACTAGGATGCGTCTCAAGAGTCAATAGAAGATTATCTAAAGACTCCTTACTCAGGCCATCCTTAATGAATTGTATTTTATCTTCACGGTTTATAGATACCATTCCTAAAGAATGACATTATGTATTACAAGTCCATCTAGCACATCGATGACAGACTTTCAATCGTTTTGCACGACGTTTCTTTGCAAAAATGTTTTTACCTGTTCTAGGCATGTGTGAAATGAAGGAATTAGAGGACTCACCTGATAATCGAACCTTTGCTTCAATCAACCAATGAATATCTTCAGGAATTCCATAATTCATTAACAATCTCAATCTTGCACATCTAGCACGATAAATTTTTGTAATTGCATTTTGAGGCAGAGCGGGAAAATACTTTTTCAATTTATCAAGATTAGTATCCATTATCAAATGAGAATTGGAAGAGAGATTCAAAGATTAGTATTCATACCAGGATTGTATGTTTGTGAGTATGGGTTATGATTGGGCCTTTCGAGACTATTTAAAGCATGGGCTTGTTCATGAAGACATTCCTTAAAAGAAGGCAAGGTTGGACAGTTATTGGTTGAGTGTTCCTTTGTTTCATATATTTGACACACAATGTTTTCAACAGATTTTAATTGACCACTCTTTTTCAATTCTAGTGCCTCGACTTTTTTAGCTAAAGATGCAAACTTCGTTTGAAGGTCATGATCTTCCCTAAGGTTATACATACCTCCACTAGATGTATGAGGTTGAGTTTTACTCGGTGCCTCATAAGTACCCGCGGTGTCCCAATTTTGAGCATTTTCAGCTAACAAGTCTAAGTACTCCATTGCTTCATCAGGGTCTTTATCTTCAAAAGTTCCATTGCACATCAATTCAACCATTTGCCTATCTCTAGGTGTTAACCCTTCATAAAAATGTGAAACCAATCTTCATGTTTCAAAACCATGATGAGGGCAAGTACTAAGCAAGTCTCAATACCTATCCCAACATTGGTAAAATGTTTCTCCTGGTTTTTGAGTGAAAGTGGTGATTTGTCTTTTGAAAGAGTTTGTTCGATGAGATGGGAAAAACTTCTTTAAAAACTGTTGTTGCATTTCATCCCAAGCACGAATGGATCCTGGTCTTAAATTTTGTAGCCATGTTTTAGCTTTATCTTTTAATGAAAAAGGAAAAAGCTTTAATCTGATGATGTTCATGCTACAATTTAAATTATTATATGTGTTGCAGACCTCCTCAAATTCCCTTAAATGCAAGTATGGATTTTCCAATTCTAAGCCATGAAAAGAAGGTAAAAGTTGAATAATACCTGGTTTAAAATTAAAATGAGATGCATCGGAAGGAAAAACTATGCATGATGGTGCACTTGTTCTTGTGGGATTCATGTGGTCTCTAAGTGTTCTAGCACAGTTATTCTCATTATTCTCATTATGAAGTGATTGATTATCTTCTTCGGTCATATTTTCTGAAAATGATGAGGATACCCTACAAAGTCTACCACTTGATGTACGTGACCACACTCTCATGCACGTGTAGGAATAGAATAAAAGGAAAAGGAAAACAAAAGAAGAAGATACAATAGAAAAGAAACAAAGTTATATACAAGAAATGTGAAAAGAGAAAAAAATAAATATTATAATTTATAAAGAACTTACCTCCCCGACAACGGCACCAAAAACTTGACACGACTAAAAGATTGATGTCTTCTCCCAAGTGCAGGAGTGTCGAAGTAATAAATAACCCGGCAAGACTGGGGCCGAACCATAGGGAGGTTAATTGTACAAATTATAAACAACAATAGTATAACAACAATAATAATAATAACAACAACAATAATAATAGTAATAACAATAATAACAACAATGACAATAACAATAATAATAATAATAATAATAATAATAATAATAATAATAATAATAATAGTAGTAGTAGTAGTAGTAGTAGTAATAATAATAATAATAATAAAGAAAGAGAAGACGAAGAAGATGATGAGAACTTGGAGATGGAAAATTAATGTAAGGATTAAACAATAATAATAACAAATGTCAAGGTAAGAGGTTCCACTAATCGTATGTCAGACAAGTATAGTATAAACTCTTATTATTTAATTGGAAACCACACACAAAGGAGGTTCCAATCAGATTATACATTGTTAACATGATTACATTAGTCATCTTATTCGATTAATGCTAATACAACTAGATAAAATAAAATAAACAAGAGGCGGTAAAATCAACCTTATAATATAAATAATAAATATTATAAACTAATTAGAATAAACATCAAAAGAAAAATGGTTGAACCAAACAAAAGCTAACAATTAGTAGTCCAACAATCCAATATCCGAAAAGATGAGGTCAATTTTTTTGAGGTGGTAAAACCAGCCATTTGATTTTTTTTTTCAATTTTTGTTTAGGTGGTAAAACCAGCCAATTGATTTTTTATATATGATTTTTTTTTTGTTTTTTCCAATAATCAAATCTAAATTTGTTACCTTTGCTTGCTAGCTCCCCGGCAACGGCGCCAAAATTGCTTGACCGCTTTTTATGATCGGCTTGTTTTAACTCGCAAGTGCACGAGTGTGCGATGTAGCAATTGACTCGGTAAGATCGAGGTCATATCCACAGAGAGCTAGATCTGGAAATTAAGCTAGGTAACAAGAAAAAAAACTCAAGAGAAATTAAATTAATAATAACTTGATTGAAAATAATTGATGGATTTGTTTTCAAAGATAAAAAAAGTGTAAATAGATTTTAAATGACAAGAAAAAGTAAGTCTTGGTCCAAATCAATTTTAATGGTGATGTATTGGTGATTTCTTCAACATATATAAGATAACTCAACCTAATATCAACGATGGTGATATTTGATCGTAAGATATTACAATGAAGTTAAGAAAAATGAAGATTGATTATTGCTTAAGAATGAACAAGTACTTTCATATTAAGTAAGACATTGAATCAAGCAATCTCTATACCAAAACTAAAGTTTGTGCATAAAAATTCAAGATTATAACATTACCTAAATGATTTCTAAAATTTCTTTGCAATGATAAATCATTCATGAAGAAAATAAGAATATAAACATTAAGATTCATTCATATCCTAAAGAACTCACCTCAATCACCATTATCCTTGATTTGGATCCAAGACAAAGTTTAGCCAACCATGATTATATATAAGAACACTTCAATAAACATGAAATAACTTGAATTAAACTGAAATAATAAGTTTTACAAACTAAAGAACCGAAATCTATAAAGAAGAACACAACACAATTTCAGAAAAAATTCGGACACAAATCTGACTCTAACTTTGGACAGCGATTTGACCCTCTTAGAAGCCTCCCCTGGAAAAGTCTATTAGAGACATATTTATAGTAAATGTTGTCACCTTTCCAGATAATTAAAGAACAGCACATTTGGAAACCTGAGTCAAAAGTTATGGGTAAAACACCGAAAGGTGTTTTGAAAAATCAAATCAGGATAGCTTTGCAACCACTTTGGTGCACGTTTTTCTTCCTCATTTATGAGCTATCTCTTTCTTCTTTTTGACCCAAAATAATGTAAAAATGTCCCCTCCAGCTTTCCATCCATGTGCTTGCCTTCTTGGATCAATGGATTACCCAAAATAAATCAATTGTTGTTGTGTGGACATGTAAGATCATGGATTGTGTTTGGGCTGATTTGAAGGTTGATTTGGGGCTGAATTTAAGCATCAAATAAGTATACAAATATACCTATTATTTGGGCTAAGATTGACATTGAAACCTTGAGTGTTTAATGGTTGAAGTTTGCACACAACATAAGGCAAGTTTGGGCTTAAAATAGATCATATGATATTCTTTTCTAGAATTGGAATAGAATTGATTTTTGGGACAAATTTGGAGCACTTATTTGAACCAAGATTTGCTTCAATCTTCAACTAAATGTCTCTTCAATTCTTTGTTCTGAATTCCGACGTTGAATTTCCTGAATTAATTCATTTAAGCTCCAAAAGCCTATCGAAACATTAAAACAAACTTCATTACTAAAAAGCACATCAATTATTATAAAAGAAACCAAATAAAAACAATAAATATATATGTAAAATAAGAGACTTAATGACACTTTTGATGCACAATCAATAGCTTCACCAGACTTAATGACACTTTTGATGCACAATCAATAGCTTCACCAGTCCATTGCTATAATTAATTAATGCATTAGAAGCTACAAGAAATGGACGTCCTAAAATAACAGGAAATGAATTACATGCTTCAACCATATTTTCTGAAAATAATAAGGATACCCTATAAAGTCTACCACTTAATGTACATGACCACAATCGCATTCACGTGTAGAAATAGAATAAAAAGAAGAAAAAAACAAAAGAAGGAGAAACAAAATAAAAGAAACAAAGTTATATACAAGAAAACCTTTTTAGCCGAAGAAGTAAGTGTCATTCTTCAAAACAATAATGCTTTGAAATATAAAGACCCTGGTTATCCTATAATTTCTTACTTTATTGAAGAACATAAAATTGAAAGAGCCTTACTTGATCTTGGAGCTAGTGTGAATTTACTTCCATATTCACTTTTTCAAAGTCTCAATCTAGGTGAGTTAAAACCAACTTCTATAACTTTTTTACTTGTCAATAGATCTGTAAAAATGCCTAAAGGAATAGTCGAGGATGTGTTGGTACAAGTTGATAAATTCATTTATCTTGTGGATTTTATTGTCTTGGACACACAACCTGTTGAATCATGTAATTCATTTCCTGTTATTTTAGGACATCCGTTTCTTGCAACCTCTAATCCATTGATCAATTGTATGAATGGACTGATGAAGCTATCATTTGAAAACATGACATTGGAGATGAATATTTTCAACATTTGTAAGCAACCTCGAGATGATAATGATTTACAAAAAGTAGATCATATTGAGGAATTAGTTTATGATCAACTTGAATCTACTTTAAGTAAAAATGAGTTAGATGAATCTAAAGATTTGTAAATGATTTATTCTTAGGAAGAAATCATGGATGAAAAACGCACAAAAAATATTGATGCGGATCTTTTATCAAAAGTGACAATAGATTCGACATCTAACATCACACCAATCGATGATTACTTTCCTAATGAATCCTTACTTTCTCTTAGTCCAATGCCTTGATATGATAAAAATCTCAATTTTCTTGCTTCAGGATTTTTGCCAGCTCACTAGAGTATAGAAGATAAAAGAAAATATTTTAGCGACGTGCAAAACTTTTATTTTGATGACTCTAACTTATTCAAATATTGTCTTGATCAAATATTTCAAAGATGCATTCCTGACAATGAGGTAAGTAGTGTCATTAAACTTTGTCATTCTAAAGCATGTGGGAGTCATTTCTCATAAAAAAAGACAGCTGCGAAAATTTTTCAAAATGAATTTTATTGGCCCACCATGTTCAAGGACACGTATGCATTCTGCAAAACTTGTGAAAATTGTCAAAAAGTTGATTCTGGTAAAAAAGTTTTGTTTTATAACTCTCAACTCCATTTATTCCCTAGAGAGCTAAGATCAAAATGGAGCAATCCTTATGGGGCCTTTGATATTGAAAATCCAAAGAATGACAATGTTTTTAAGATAAATGGACATCATTTGAAAGCTTACTTTGATAATTTTCCTAGTGAAAATGAATCCACTAGTTTGAATGATCCTATAGATAAAGGTTGATTATTTTGTTTTTCTCACATTGTTTTTGTGTTTTTTTTTTTACTCTTGGTTTGCTAGTTCTCTCACCCCGGTTAAATGGTGGACAACGGTATTTCGTGACTTAAGTTGGTTCTTTCAGTTTCCCATAATAACTAATATCTGTGTATATATTTGTGCAATTCTTTGAATCTCTCTTCCAATTCTCATTTGCAAATGGACACTAATTTTGAAAAATTGAAAAAGTATTTTCCTGCTCTGCCTCAGAATACGATTATAAAAATTTACCGTGCTAGATGTGCAAGATTGAGGTTGTTAATGAATCATGGAATTCCTGAAGATATTCACTGGTTGATTGAAGCAAAGATCCAATTATCAGGTGAGTCCTCTAATTCCTTCATTTCACACATGCCTGAAACAGGTAAAAGCACTTTTGCCAAGAAACATCGTGCAAAACGACTGAAACTTTGTCATCGATGTGTCAAATAGACTTGTAACGCACCATGTCATTTTTTAGGAATGATATCTATAAACCATGAAGATAAAATACAATTCATTGAGGATGGCCTGAGTAAAGAGTCTTTAGATAATCTTCTATTAACTTTTGAAACGCATCCTAGTGGAGATGTGCGTTGTGTAATTCATGATTTATGGCTCCATTTTCATAAAGAACATGATTCGCATATAAGTCTGAATCTATCTTGTAGCCTAGACACTATTAAGTGTGTAGCCCATATCTCAAGTTCTAAAAATCTAAATGACCTTAATTTTTTTCCCTGGAAAGCTGAGACAATTTCCTTGAACTTTCATACATGAGATTGGTTCAAATTCAGAAGTTATTAATGATATTTTTGGTAGGAAAAAAATAAGGATTGTCACCAAGTCAAGATGTGGTCACTCACTCATCAATTAGTCATTAAATCAATAATTCCTGATTTTGGCCTATAAAAGAAGGCATTTGACATGCATTTAGACATCTTGGTTTCTAGGTCAAGATCATGCTCTTACTTTCTCTCTTTGTATTTTTATAATGCTTAATTTTTGCTTTCATTAATATCTTGGCACAACAAATACTTGGCACTTTTATAGCTCAATAATATGGTATAACCGACACTTGTGCTATGAAAGGAACTTGATTTGTTGTTAGCATAAGTTATAATCTGAATACCTGACAATATTTATAAGTATTAGCATTATTCGAATAAGATAACTAATGTAATCATATTAATAATTTATAATATGATTGGAACCCCCTTTGTGTGTTGTTTCCAATTGAATAATAAGAGTTTATGCTATACTTGTATGAAATAACATTAGTGGATCCTCTAACCTTGACATTTGTTATTATTATTGTTTTATCCTTACATTGATCTTCCATCTCAAAGTTCTCATCAACTTGTTCTTCTTTTTCTTTTTTATTACTACTACTACTACTACTACTACTACTAGTGTTGTTGTTGTTGTTGTTGTTTATAATTGTTATTTATAATTTATACAATTAACCTCTCTATAGTTCGACCCCGGTCTTACCAGATTATTTATTACTTTGACATTCCTACACTTAGAAGAAGACATTAATCTTTTGGTCGTGTTATTCATATTGTTTATGCACTATTTTTTTTGTTTTGTGTGATGAACAGTTTGTCAATCAAGTGTTTGCAAGAAGGTAAATAGGTAATATAAACATCATCTTTATTACATACTATACCATCACTGACATCCATACTGACGGATTACAGTCTGTCGGCATTTCACAATAGCATCACTGGAAATGCCACAACCATCACCAACGACTTTGCAGACAGATTATAGTCCGTTAGCATTTCACAGTAGCATCACTGGAAATGCCACAACCATCACCGACGACTTTGCAGAAAGATTATAGTCCGTCAACATTTCACAGTAGTGTCACTAGAAATGCCACAACCATCACCAACGACTTGGCGGATGGATGACAATCTGTCGGCATTTCATAGTAGCATCACTGTAAATGCCACAACCTTCACCGATGACTTTCTGGATGAAATACTGTCCATCGGCATTTCACACTAGCATCACTGGAAATGTCAAAACTATCATTGACAACTTTGCGGATGGATTACATTCATTGGCATTTCATAGAGAGAGGTCGAAATGCCATAATCACCGATGACTTTGTAGATGGGCTACAATCCGTTGATATTTGTTGGTAGGTCATAATTACCAACAAAATCACTGACGGATAGTGCAAATTTCAAAGGATGGAGCATTAAATGCATCTTTGACCGCATGAATTTGCTAATAGAATTATCAACGGACTGCAAAAAATATGCAGCGTAATTAAAAATTATGGTGCAAAATTCAAAATTTACTGATGAATTTTTAAAATGTCACCTATGGAATAATTAAAAATAATATTTTTTTAATGTCCATCGATGATTCCATTGGCAAAACTGCATTATAAATCGCAGCGATCGCCCGTTCAGTTTATTTTTTCATTTGCACTGTTTTCCCCTTTCATTTATGATTTTTTTCCTCTCATTTCATTCAAATATTTTGTTTGTTTTGCTTGTAATCACTACTTGAATCTTCAGCAAATTATAAGGTATGTGTTTCCTTTACTTCATTTCACTTCAAGATTTTTTTTCTTTGTTGTAGCTATTGTTATTTTTGTTATGTTTTTTGTTTTGGTGTATTTTTATAATGTAGATACAATGTTGAAATAAACACATTATCAAGGTAAGCATATTTCATTTCTAAAGTCTATAGTTTTTTTTTTAAAAAATTATGGTATATATTTTATTGTTTATATTGCTATAATAATTGAATAATTTGTTGAATTTTAATTGTTATTGTTTAATCTACCTTATAATTAATTTGGATGTTATTTGTATAGATGTTATGTTATATACAAGATTAGTATAGATGGAGTCAATTGATTGTGGCTATTGTCAATATTTGCAGGTTTGAAAAGTTTGGGTAATCACCAGTATAGGGGAGGTGCTGCTGAATTTTTTTTAACATTCAAATTTAATTATATAATTATTCGTATAAAATTGTGTAAATGCTTAGAACAAAATTCACAGCTCGTCGCTCACATATGGTTGTAGCTAGTTCTTATAGCAGCGAGGATGACATCTCATTAGGTGTTTATTAAGAAGAGGCATCTGCGTCGTCACCCCATGTTGCCTCTTCCAATATGGTTTCATAGTGTAGAGGCGACGTACCTTCGCAACTTAAGTATCCAGCATGGTGGAAGGATGAGCTTTCAATATAAGTTTGTTTCATTTTTAGTTTTTTTTAGTTATAATATAATTTATGAACAACTAATCAATATTTCATTAATTTAATCTATTTTCAAGTTCACAAACATTAAGGCCGCCCGAGTAATATCATCGACATTTGAACTGTCAGTAGAGATTTTATTATTTTAACGGAGTCAGGTATCAAGGCATTCTGAATGGATACCTCAAATTGATGTATGGTTTGACAGATTTGAGGGTGGTATTAATTTCTAATTTCCATCTTATTTCTCATAAATTATTAATATAATTGTAAATAAATTATTTTTTATTTAAAATTAATTATTTATACACAAGACAAATTCAGTTGGGACAATGCACATGACATTATAGTGAGGAGGGTGTGGAAAAATCACGCAGCAACTAGATAACATCGAAATCAATATAATATATTTTTTTTGAAAAAAATTTATGTTTTAAAATCTAATTTTTCACTATGAAAGTAGGCTGCGTGATTTTTGGTATGAAGAACAAAAAAAGAAAAAAAATCACGAGAGATAACGGTCTCTAAGACTGGAACGACATGGCAGTTTAAAAGGATTTCAAACTACTATACATCCTGACAGATATATGGTTGTGATATCTTGAGCATGTAACATCTGAGCAGTTCACACGACGATCACAGTCTGGTGCTGGCTACCAAAATAGGCCAATTCATGGCTTGATAACAATGCACGTCAGCTGACACGACCAAAAGATTGATGTCTTCTCCCAAGTGCAGGAGTGTCGAAGTAATAAATAACCCGATAAAACTGGGGTCGAACCACAGGGAGGTTAATTTTACAAATTATAAATAACAATAATAAACAACAATAATAGCAATAACAATAATAATAACAATAATAAACAACAATAATAGCAATAACAACAATAATAACAATAATAAACAACAATAATAACAATAATAACAATAACAATAACAACTATAATAATAATAATAATAATAATAATAATAATACCAGTAGTAGTAGTAGTAGTAGTAGTAGTAGTAATAATAATAATAATAACAATAATAAAGAAAAAAAAGAAGAAGAAGAAGAAGAAAAGTTGATGAGAACTTTTAGATGGAAAATTAACGTAAGGATTAAATAATGATAACAAACAATGTCAAGGTTAAAGGATCCACTAATGGTATGTCAAACAAGTATAATATAAACTCTTATTATTCAATTGGAAACCACACATAAAGGAGGTTCCAATCAGATTATAGATTGTTAACATGATTACATTAGTCATCTTATTCAATTAATGCTAATACTTGTAAATTTCAGCAAGCATTTAATTAATGCTAATACTTGTAAATCTCGTCAAGCATTCATGATTATAACTTATGTTAACAACAAATCAAGTTCCTTTCATAGCTCAGGTGTCGGTTATACCATACAGTATGGGCTATGAAAGTGCCAAGCATTTGTTGTACCAAGTGTTATACAACATAAATCAAGATTAATCATTTAACAAGCAAAGTATTAAAGAGTGAACAAGATAACAAATATAAAACATGTTAGTATCAAATATTAAAGTCCATATTAAGTTTACACTATACTTATTCTTACACCATTAGTGTAACTTTTTCACCTTGACATAATAAACTTAGCTAGACATAATAAAAGAAAGAAAATTAAATAAACAAAATAAGAACATAAATAAGATAAAAGTTAACTAAGTAAAGGAAAGGAAATGAAAGGCATAAACTTGATATTAATGAAAGCAAAGCATAAACATTACAAAAAATACAAAGACAAAAAGCAAGAGCATGATCTTGATCTGGAGACCAAGATGCCTAAATGCATGGTAAATGCCTCCTTTTATAGGCCAAAATTGGGAACTATTGATATGATGACTAATTGATGAGTGGGTGGCCAACTCTTGACTTGGTGACAATCCTTATCTTCTCTTGTCTGCCCAAAACGTCATTGATAAATGAAAATTGGAGCAACTTGAAAACATGAAAGTTGTAGGAAATTGTCTTAGCTTTCTTGTATAAAACATTCAGCTCATTTGGACTTCTATAACTCCAGATATGGTCCAAATACTGAACAGTGCTCGGGCTGGAAGACAGATTCGGGCTTCTTTGTTGTTGCTACAATTTGGGCTTCAAAATGACCTTTTAAGATCTTGGGCTCCATATGAAACTTGTAGGCCTATGTCTTACCTTTCCATCCATATAAAGTAGACTTAAATCTGAGATCTATAGCTCCAGATATGACCTAATTACCGAATAGTGTCCGGTATGGACTACACTAGCATCTCTTTTCGGAGTTTAGCCATCTCTTTGTCCTTTCAATTTCAGTTCTTAAATTCATCAGTCAATCCTTTTATTTATGTGATAGGTCTCCATTTAAAATCAACATTTATCACAAATTAAAGGTATCTTATATTATTAGATACGTTATTATAAAACATGCTTTAGTTAAGAAGTTATTGATACTTCAAGTGCATATAAAACCTTGATAAAAATGCACTTTTAAGTATTAATCACACCCCCTAACCAGCTTATTACTAGTCCCTAGTAATCAAAGTGTTAAAATAGAAAAACAATTTGTAAATTCCACAAAGTAAGATATTCATCATTTAACTTCCATTAATCTATCTAGAGAAACAAACTCTCATTAAATTTATATATGTGCTCAATATCTCTTAACAAGATATTAATAAACCTTTCTTTTATGCTCAATATATCAACACATAATTATGGGGCTTTTATTGGAAGAAAACAAAATTTTTGTTCTAATGTTTAAGCTTAACTTCCTTGGGTTGGGATTATTATTTTTGTCTTTTTTTTTAAAATATATATACATATAATTTAAAACACCATACATCTTTAACCCTTGTAACGAGCTTTCAGCTAATGACTCCCAGACCAGTTGGTCTTAGGGCATTAGGTGTTAAGACACCCCTACGAGCTTAGTAACTCGGGTCGCAGATACTGATATGTAGATAATGCAATGTTTGATTCCCTTAAGCTTTTCTCCTTAACCCATGTAACAAGCATTGGACCAATAGCTCCCAAGTCAGTTTAATTTAGGGTATTAGGTGTTAAAACACCCCTTCGGTCTTAATTGCTTAGCTTAGGAAGGCTACGAAACCAAACTTATCTACATTTTTATTATTATCATTTTTTCTTTTTTTCTTTTTTTTTCCTTTTTTTAATTATATATTATCCATTTCCCTTATTTGTTACCTTTAACAAAAGAACATAAATAATGTAATAATCCAATATGCAACCCACAATCATATATTTAAAGTGTGTGTGTGTAAATTAAGGTTTAAGAATACATGTTAAATAAGTATATGAGCAGAATTAAGTGATAACAATGCAAGAGTTTGTAAATCTGAATATTTCAAGAAGTATTATGATAGACCTTGTTACGAATGATTACTAAGATGCGTCTCAAGAGTCATAAAAGTTCTCCTTACTCTGCCATCATAGTAACAACAATTTTGCACATGCTTTATGAAATAGAAAACATAGTTTTTTTTTTTAGCTACTACCCTCTCCCCCCAACTAAAATGAGACATTGTCCTCAATGTTTAAAGGTAGAAAGATAGAGTATAGAAGATATCACATGAAATAACGAACACTGACAAACCTGAAACATACTAAAACAAATATAAGAAACAACAAAACACAATAATAAAACCAAAAGACACTAAGATTCACAAATGCAGGCTCAAATCCAATCTAAGCTTTTTACGACTTTCCTTAGTTGACCAATTTATGCGACTCATGGAAGGATCAATTATAGGAATGAAAGATTGTAGTTGGTCAATCAATTGTTCAGCAGTAGCAGCAGAGATTATTATTTATCGTGCAGAAGATGTTAGAAATTCCTGTTCCACAGCATGATCAAGAAAAGACAACAACTTATCATAATAACCATTAACATTTAACAGACCTATGGGTTTATAGTGAATGTGCAGTTGGGTCCAAGAGGAAATATGAAAGATCTCTTCCAATGTGCCTAGATCACCTGGTAAGGCAATGAAGGCATCAGCATGGTTAAACATTGCATTCATTCAAGCAGACATTGTGGAGACCTGAAGTTCCTCTCCAATTGTTTTTCTAATTATGTCCCCTTGTGCTAAAGCTTCGGGGACGACCCCCAAAACTTGACTACCTCCTAAAAATGCAGCTATTGACACACCTCCCATTAACCCTAGACTGCCTCCCACATACACTAAATGAATCTTTCTCTTAGCTAGTACTTGACCAAGATGATTTGCTAATTCTAAAAACTCCTTTTCTTTCCTAAGACTAGATCCCCCGAAAACACACATATTTCTTATATGATGACCTGCCATTTCTACACACTTCTGTATTTGTTGAATGTATGGGTTGAGTAGAAATGAAAGGAAGGAAGAGAGGATTTTATAGATGAGAAATTAGAAAGACAATCATACCACCTATATATAGGCTAGCTGGAGTCCCACACACACACTTTCTCTCTCTCTTTATTTATTTATTTATTTTTGAAAAAAAAATATATATGTACAGGTAGTTGTGATTGTGGCTCACATCTTCCCATGGTTTTACGTCCAAGAACGGCTTAAACGGCCTCTATGGGTCGGGGATAGGCTTCCCATCCAGTTTTCTTAAAAATTAGCAAACAGGGTCTTTTTTAGTCAGATTCTCATGACTAAGTCGATCATGTTCTTTATGGAATAGTGGCCATAAATCATGAATTGAACGATGGACATCTCCACTAGGATGCGTCTCAAGAGTCAATAGAAGATTATCTAAAGACTCCTTACTCAGGCCATCCTTAATGAATTGTATTTTGTCTTCACAATTTATAGATATCATTCCTAAAGAACGACATTGTGAATTACAAGTCCATCTGGCATATCGATGACAGACTTTCAGTCGTTTTGCACGACGTTTCTTTGCAAAAGTGCTTTTACCTGTTCTAGGCATGTGTGAAATGAAGGAGTTAGAGGACTCACCTGATAATCGGACCTTTGCTTCAATCAACCAGCGAATATCTTCAGGAATTCCATGGTTCATTAACAACCTCAATCTTTCACACCTAGCACGGTAAATTTTTGTAATCGCATTCTGAGGCAGAGCAGGAAAATACTTTTTCAATTTTTCAAGAGTGGTGTCCATTTTTTGTTTTGTTTTTAAAGAGAAGTGCAGAAGAGATGTAAAGAAAAGAGAAGGAACAAGGAATTGAACAAATATATACAGAGATATCAATTATCATGGGAAACTGAAAGAACCGACTTAAGAGTCACGGAGTACCGTTATCCGCCATTTGACCGGGGTTGGAGAAAGACTAGCAAAACAAAAGTCACACCAAAAAGAAACACAAAAAAAAATATGAGAAAAACAAAATAATCAACCTTCATATACAGGATCATTCAAACCAATGGATTCATTTTCACTAGGAAAATTATCAAAGTAAGCTTTCAAACGATGTCCATTGACCTTGAAAACATTACCATTCTTTGGATTCTCAATATCAAAGGCCCCATAAGGATATACATGTTTCACAACAAATGGACCGCTCCATCTTGATCTTAACTTTCCAGGAAATAAATGGAGTCGAGAATTATAAAGCAAAACTTTTTGACCAACATCAAATGTTTTTCTCAAGATTCTTTTATCATGAAAGTCTTTGATTCTTGCTTTATGAATTTTTGAATTCTCATATGCATCATTTCTTATTTCTTCAAGCTCATTTATTTGTAACTTACGCAGCTGACTCGCATCATCCAGGTTTGAATTGAAAGCTTTAATAGCCCAATAAGCTTTGTATTCAAGTTCCACAGGCAAATGACAAGGTTTTCCATAAACCAACCTATAAGGTGACATACCTAATGATGTTTTAAAAGCAGTTCGATAGGCCCAAAGTGCATCATTAAGTCTTAAAGACCAGTCCTTTCGATTAGGGTTCACTGTTTTTTCCAAGATTTGTTTGATCTCCCTATTAGCAAGTTCTACTTGTCCATTTGTCTGGGGGTGATAAGGGGTGGAAACTTTGTGTGTGATTCCATATTTCTTCATTAAAGACTCAAATGGCTTGTTACAGAAATGTGTTCCACCATCACTTATCATGGCCCGAGGGATTCCAAATCGACTTAAAATGTTTTCTTTCAAAAACTTAATGACTGTTTTATGATCATTGCTACGACTTGGAATTGCTTTTATCCATTTTGAAACATAGTCTACTGCGACTAATATGTACACAAAACCAAATGATGGAGGAAATGGACCCATAAAATCTATACCCCAGCAGTCAAAGATTTCAATGACAAGAATAGTACTTAAAGGCATCATGTGACGTTTTGAAAGAGATCCTAACTTTTGACAATTTTCACAAGATTTGCAGAATGCATGCGTGTCCTTGAACATGGTGGGCCAATAAAATCCACATTGTAAGATTTTGCGGCTGTCTTTTTTGACGAAAAATGACCTCCACATGCCTTAGAATGACAAAATTTAATGACATTACTTACCTCATTGTCAGGAATGCATCTTCGAAATATTTGATCAGGACAATATTTGAATAAATAAGGGTCATCCCAATAAAAGTTCTTCACTTCGTTCAAGAACTTTCTTTTGTCTTGAGTACCCCAATGCGCTGGCAAATGTCCTGAAACAAGAAAATTAACAATATTAGCAAACCAAGGCATTGTAGTGACAGAAAGTAAAGATTCATCAGGAAAGTAGTCATCGATTGGTGTGATGTCAGATTTCGAATCAGTTGCCAATCTTGACAAATGATCCGCGACAACATTTTCGGTGCCTTTCTTATCCTTGATTGTGATATCGAATTCTTGAAGTAACAAAATCCACCGCACCAATCTAGCTTTAGAATCCTTCTTGGAAAGAAGATATTTCAACGCTGCATGATCGCTAAAAACAATAACAGGTGAGCCAACAAGATAAGATCTGAATTTTTCACACGCAAATACTACAGCAAGTAATTCTTTTTCAGTGGTTGTGTAATTTATTTGAGCACTATTTAAAGTTTTACTTGCATAGTAAATGACATAGGGTTTCTTATCTTTTCTTTGTCCTAAAACAGCACCCACGGCATAATCACTAGCATCACACATTATTTCAAAAGGTAATGACCAATCAGGAGGTTGAATAACAGGAGCAGATGTAAGCAGGTTTTTAAGTTTAACAAAGGCTTCTTCACAATATTCAGTCCATTCAAAAACATTATCCTTTGTTAGAAGGTTACACAATGGCTTAGATATTATACTAAAATCTTTGATAAACCTTCTATAAAAACCAGCATGTCCTAAAAATGATCTAACATTTTTAACAGATTTTGGTGTTGGCAAGTTGGCAATTAACTCAATTTTAGATTTATCAACCTCAATTCCTATTGATGAAACAATGTGACCAAGTACAATGCCGTTTGTTACCATAAAATGACATTTTTCCCAATTCAACACAAGATTCTTCTCTTCACACCTGTTCAAAACCTTTTCCAAATTAGTTAAACAATTATCAAATGAATCACCAAAAACAGAAAAATCATCCATAAATATCTCAAGAAAGCGTTCAACCATATCACTAAATATGCTAAGCATGCATCTTTGAAACGTGGCTGGTGCATTACATAATCCAAAAGGCATCCTTCGATATGCAAATGTACCAAATGGACATGTGAAAGTAGTTTTCTCTTGATCTTCAAATGCAATTTCAATTTGGTTGTAACCTGAATAACCATCTAGGAAACAATAAAATTCATGACCTGCAACTCTTTCTAGAATTTGATCCATGAAAGGTAAAGGAAAGTGATCTTTTCTAGTCATTGAATTAAGTTTCCTATAGTCAATGCACATACGCCAACCAGTAATAGTCCTCGTTGGAATTAACTCATTTTTCTCATTTGTTATCACAGTAACTCCAGACTTTTTAGGTACAACTTGGGTAGGACTTACCCATTTGCTGTCAGAAATAGGATAAATGATTCCATTATCTAGAAGTTTAATGACTTCATTCCTCACTACTTCTTTCATATTAGGATTAAGCCTTCGTTGCATTTCTCTAGAGGGTTTAGCATTTTCCTCCAAATAAATCTTGTGTGTGCAAATCAAAGGACTAATTCCTTTTATGTCAGCTATGGTCCATCCTAATGCATTTTTGTGCATTTTAAGAGTTTGTAATAACTTACCTTCTTGATGAACATTAAGTTTGGAAGAAATTATTACCGGAAAAGTTTCATTTTCTCCCAAAAATGAGTATTTGAGATTACATGGTAATGGCTTCAAATCGGGTTTTGGTGGTTGAACACTTGAAGGTATGGACCCAATTGATCGTGGTGGCAATTCCTCAATTTTTGGTCTCCAAATATTTGTCTTTGATTCTTCCTGAAAACAAACCATTTGCAAATCTTCAGATTCATTAAACTCAATTTCATTGGAAAAATTTTCAAATTGATCATAAATTATTTTTTCAATAAAATCGACTTCCTGTAAATCATTATCATCTCCAGGTTGCTTGCAAATGTTAAAAACATTCATTTTTAATGTCATGTTTCCAAAAGATAACTTCATCACTCCATTCCTACAATTAATCAATGCATTAGAAGTTGCAAGAAATGGACGTCCTAAAATAACAGGAATTGAATTGCATGCTTCAACAGGTTGTGTATCCAAGACAATAAAATCCACAGGAAAGATGAATTTATCAACTTGTACTAACACATCTTCAACTATTCCTCTAGGCATTTTTATAGATCTATCAGCAAGTAAAAGAGTAACAGAAGTAGGTTTTAACTCACCGAGATTTAGACTTTGAAAAACTGAATATGGAAGTAAATTCACACTAGCTCCAAGATCAAGTAAAGCTCTGTCAATTTTATGTTCTCCAATAAAGCAAGAAATTGTAGGACAACCAGGGTCTTTATATTTCAAAGCATTATTGTTCTGAAGAATGGCACTTACTTGTTCGGCTAAGAAGGCTTTCTTTTTCACATTCAATTTTCTCTTTACAGTGCATAGATCTTTCAAAAATTTAGCATAAGATGGTACCTGTTTAATAGCATCTAGCAAAGGTATATTAATCCTTACCTGTTTGAAAGTTTCAAAGATTTCAGAATTGTGATTGACTTTCCTTTGTTTGGTCATGGCATGAGGAAATGGAAGTGCTGGTGGGGAATCAGTCTCTTTCTTGCAATGATCAGGTTCAACCATTTCCTTACCCTTGGAGACTAACTCATCTTCTTTCTCACAAGGTTCAAGAATAGGTTTTTTAATAACCTTACCACTGCGGAGAGTAGTGACTGATTTGACTTGATCCAGATGTTGGCTTCCAGAACTGCTTGTACTTGAATTGTATTGCCCTTTGGGATTTTGCTGGGGTTGAGATGGAAACTTACCTTTCTCCTGAAAACTGAGAGCAGATGTGAACTTTGCAAGAGTATCTTTCAAATCAGCCATGGTTTGAGCATTTTGAGTGTTGATTGTCTCTTGCTTTTCAATGAATGCATGTAATGTTTCCTCAAGATTTCTTTTAGGAGGGGGAATATAAGGAGGTGCATATCCATGAGAATTTTGAAAATTATGTTGTGTTTGAAATGGTGGCTGTGAAGTTTGTGCATTATTATTACCACTCTTCCAACTGAAATTTGGGTGATTTCTCCAACCAGGGTTGTACGTTTGTGAGTACGGGTTATGACTTGGTCTTTGAAAATTATTTAAAGCATTGGCTTGTTCATGGAGACATTCCTTAAAAGAAGGCAACGTGGGACAATCATTGGTTGAGTGTTCATTGGTTTCACAAATTTGACACACAATTTCTTGAACAGATTTTAATTGACCACTCTTTTTTAATTCTAGTGCCTCAACTTTTCTAGCTAAAGATGCAAATTTGGCTTGGAGGTCATGATCTTCCCTAAGGCTATACATGCCTCCATTAGATGTATGAGGTTGAGTTTTACCTGGTGCCTCACAAGTACCTGTGGTGTCCCAATTTTGAGCATTTTCAGCTAGCAACTCTAGGTACTCCATTGCTTCATCAGGGTCTTTATTTTCAAAAGTTCCATTGCACATCAATTCTACCATTTGTCTATCTTTAGGTGTTAACCCTTCATAAAATTGTGAAACCAATCTCCATGTTTCAAAACCATGATGAGGACAGGTATTAAGCAAGTCTTTATATCTATCCCAACATTTATAAAATGTTTCTCCTGGTTTTTGAGTAAAAGTGGTGATTTGTCTTTTGAAAGAGTTTGTTCTATGAGAAGGGAAAAATTTCTTTAAAAACTGTTGTTGCATTTCATCCCAAGCATGAATGGATCCTGACCTAATATTTTGTAGCCATGTTTTAGCTTTATCTTTTAACGAAAAAGGAAAAAGCTTTAATCTGATGGTGTTCATGCTACAATTTAAGTCATTATAAGTGTTACAAACTTCTTCAAATTCTCTTAAGTGCAAGTATGGATTTTCTAATTCTAAGCCATGAAAAGTGGGTAAAAGTTGAATAATACCTGGCTTAAAATTAAAATGAGATGCATCAGGAGGAAAAACAATACATGATGGTGCACTTGTTCTTGTTGGATTCATATGATCTCTAAGTGTTCTAACACGATTATTCTCATTATTCTCATTATTCTCATTATGAATTGATTGATTATCTTCTTCGGCCATGTTTTCTAAAGAAAATGATGATTTTCTAGAAAGTCTACCACTTAATGTACGTGTCCAAACTCTCATGCAAATACAAAAGAAAAGAAAAAAAAAAGAAAAAGAAAAAGAAACAACAATTAGAAAAACAAATAAAAGTGAAAATAAAATAAAATAAAATAAAATATTTAATTTATACAATAACTTACCTCCCCGGCAACGGCGCCAAAAACTTGACACGATCAAAGAGTTGATGTCTTATCCCAAGTGCAGGAGTGTCAAAGTAAAATAACCCGGCAAGACCGGGGTCGAACCACAGGGAGGTGAATTATATAAATTACAAATAAAGAAAAAGATTTAAAGAGAATAATAAAAGAAAAGGAGTTGAAGAAAGTTTTGGGATGTGATATTGATGTAAGGATTAAACAATAACAAAACATATGTCAAGGTTATAGGATTCACTAATGGTATTTCAAATAAATATAATATAAACTCTTTTTATTACTCAACTAGAAACCACACACAAAGGAGGTTCTAATCGGATGATTTCTCGTTATTAGCTCATTATAAATTACTAACATGATCATATTAATTATCTTATATAAGTAATACCATACTTATAAATATCATCAAGCATTCATGTTGCTAGTTTATGTTAACAACAAATCAAGTTTCTATCATAATAACGATTTCGGCCGAAAACTATGAAAGATCAAGCATTTGATGTACCAAATATTATACAACACAAATCTAAATTAAACATTTAATAAGCAAGGTATTAAGAATTAGTAAGATAAAAAGATAAAACATGTTAATAACAATCTTTCTTGGATATAAACATTTAAAGCTCATGTTGAGTTTATATTATACATATTCTAACACCATTAGAGAAACCTTTTCACCTTGACATAATTAACTTAGCTAAACATTAAGAAGGAGAAAAACACAAATAAACAATATAAGAACATAAACATAATATAAGCTAACTAAGTATAGGA
Organism: Populus euphratica; assembly: GCF_000495115.2. Lineage (NCBI taxonomy): Eukaryota > Viridiplantae > Streptophyta > Magnoliopsida > Malpighiales > Salicaceae > Populus > Populus euphratica. Next base: position 18,464 of record NW_011500701.1, on the reverse strand, counting down.
AAGGAAATGAAAGAGCATAAACAAGAGATTACTATAGCATAAAAGAAAACTTGAACATTACAAAGATGTAGAGAGAAAGCAAGAAGATAACTTTGATCTGAAAATTAATATGACTAAATACATGGACAATGCCTCCTTTTATAGGCTAAGTTTCAGAACTATTGATTGATTGAAGAATTGGTGGGCATCCATTGATTTGGTGGCTGGTTTTTGACATTAATGGCTGCTGGTTTTTTGATATTGTGGGCTGATTTTTGATATTGTTGGCTGGCCAAAACGTCATTGCTCACATCAGAATTATAGCCAACTGAATTGTGGAATCTGTGGGCAATTGTCTCAGCTTTCCATCAAAAAAAACCAGAGCTCATTTGGACTTCTAGAACTCAAGATATGAGCCAAAAACCGAATAGTGCTTGAGCTGCAGGACAACTTCCGACGTCTTCGTTGTTGCTAAGATTTGGGCTTGAAAACGGCAGAACTGAGTCTTTGACTTCATATGAAAGTTGTAGGTCTATGTCTTACCTTTCCATCGATATAAAATGGACCTAAATCTGATATCTACAGCTCCAGATATGATCAAATTACTGAACGGTGTTCGAGTTTGGAATGCACCAGCAACACTTTGCTAAGTTTGGCCTTCTTTTTATCCTTTCAATTTCAATCCTTAAACTCATCAATCAATCCTTTTATTTATGTGATAGACCTGCATTTAGGATGAACATTTACCATGAATTAAAGGTATATTATATTTTTAGACTTGCTAATATAAAACATGCTTTTGTTAGGGAATTTAATGATACTTTAGGTGCAATATGATGACATAAATCCTTAATGAGAATGCACTTTTAAGTACTAATCAAAAAGGATGAGAATTTTGAGATGGAATACTAATGTAAGGATTAAATAATGATAATAACAAATGTCAAGGTTAGAGGTTCCATTAATGGTATGTCAAACAAGTATAGTATAAACTCTTATTATTCAATTGGAAACCACACACAAAGGAGGTTCCAATCAGATTATATATTGTTAACATGATTACATTAGTCATCTTATTCGATTAATGCTAGTACTTGTAAATCTCGTCAAGCATTCATGATTATAACTTATGTTAACAACAAATCAAGTTCCTTTCATAGCTCAGGTGTCGGTTATACCATACATTATGGGCTATGAAAGTGCCAAGCATTTGTTGTACCAAGTGTTATACAACATAAATCAAGATTAGTCATTTAACAAGCAAAGTATTAAAGAGTGAACAAGATAACAAATACAAAACATGTTAGTATCAAACATTAAGGTACATATTGAGTTTACAGTATACTTATTCTTACACCATTAATGTAACCTTTTCACCTTGATATAATAAACTTAGCTAAACATAATAAAGGAAAGAAAGAAAAATAAACAAAATAAGAACATAAATAAGATAAGAGTTAACTAAGTAAATGAAAGGAAATGAAAGGCATAAACTTGATATTAATGAAAGCAAAGCATAAACATTACAAAAAATACAAAGAAAGAAAGCAAGAGCATGATCTTGATCTTGATCTGGAAACCAAGATGCCTAAATGCATGGCAAATGCCTCCTTTTATAGGCCAAAATTGGGAACTATTGATTTGATGACTAATTGATGAGTGGGTGACCAACTCTTGACTTGGTGACAATCCTTATCTTCTCTTGTCTGCCCAAAACATCATTGATAACGTCAAAATTGGAGCCACTTGAAACATGAAAGTTGTAGGAAATTGTCTCAGCTTTCTTGTGTAAACAATTCAGCTCATTTCAACTTCTAGAACTCCAGATATGGCCAAAATACTAAACAGTGCTCGGGCTGGAGGACAGATTCGGGCTTCTTTGTTGTTGGTACAATTTGGACTTGTAAATGGCCTTTTTAGATCTTTTCTTTGTTGTTGCTACAATTTGGACTTGATAATGGCCTTTTTAGATCTTAGGCTCTATATGAAAGTTGTAGGCCTATGTCTTAACTTTCCATCCATATAAAGTAGACCTAAATCTGAGATCTATAGCTCCAGATATGACCTAATTCCCAAACAGTGTTCCGGTTTGGATTGCACTAACATCTCTTTTCTAAGTTTGGTCATCTCTTTGTCCTTTCAATTTCAGTTCTTAAATTCATCAATCAATCCTTTCATTTATGTAATAGGTCTGCATTTAAAATGAATATTTACCACAAATTAAAGGTATCTTATATTATTAGATATATTATTATAAAACATGCTTTAGTTAGGAGTTACTGATACTTCAAGTGCAAAATGATGATATAAAACCTTGACAAAAATACACTTTTAAGTACTAATCACACCCCCCCCAACCAGCTTATTACTAGTCCCTAGTAATCAAAGCATTAAAATAAAAAAATACTTTTCAATTTCCACAAAGCAAGGTATTCATCATCTAACTTCCATTAATCTATCCAGATAAACAAACTCTCATTAAATTTATATATCTGCTCAATACCTCTTAACAAGATACTAATAAACCTTTCTTTTGTGCTTAATATATCAATACATAATTATGGGACTTTTCTTGAAAGAAAACAAATTTTTTGTTTTGATGTTTAAGGTTAACTTCCTTGGGTTGAAATTATTTATTTTCTTATTTTTTTATATTTATATACATATAACTTAAAACATCATGCATCTTTGACCCATGTAACGAGCTTTCAGCTAATGACTCCCAGATCAGTTGGTCTTAGGGCATTACGTGTTGAGACACCCCTGCGAGCTTAGTAACTCAGGTCGTAGATACTGTTACGTAGATAGTGTAATGTTTGATTTACTTAAGCTTTTCTCCTCAACCCATGTAACAAGCGTTGGGTCAATACCTCCCAAGTCAGTTGACTTTAGGGTATTAGGTGTTAAAACACCTTTTCGGGCTTAATTGCTTAGGTTAGGGAGGCTATGAAACCAAACTTATCTATATTTTATTATCATCATTTTTTTTGCTCTTTTTTTTTCAAATTATATACTATCCCTTTCCTTTAGTTGTTACCTTTAACAAAAGAACATAAATAATGTAATAATCCAATGTGCAACCCACAATCATATGTTAAAGTGTGTGTGTAAATTAAGGTTTAAGAATACATGTTAAATGAGTATATGAGCAGAATTAAGTGATAACAATGCGAGAGTTTGTAAACCTGAATATTTACAGAAGTATTAGGATAGACCTTATTAAGAATGGTTACTAAGATGCGTCTCAAGAGTCATAAAAAGATCTCCTTTACTCTGGCATCATAGTAACAACAATTTTACACATGCTTTATGAAATAGAAAACATAGTTAGTTAATTTTATTTTATTTTTAGTTACTACCCTCTCCCCCCAACCAAAACGAGACATTATCCTCAATGTTCTAAGATAGAAAGATAGAGTATAGAAGATATCACCTGAAATAATGAACACTGACAAACCTGAAACACACTCAAACAAAAATAAGAAATAACAAAACATAAAAAAAGACAAAAAAATTTTACAAATGAAGACTCAAATCTAATTTAATCTTTTTATGGCTTTCCTTAGATGACCAATTTATGCAACTCATGGAGGGATCAATTACAGGAATGAAAGATTGTAGTTGGTTAATCAATTGTTTAGCAATAGCACCAGAGATTATGATTTGTCGTGTAGAAGATGTTAGAAATTCCTGTTCCACAGCATGATCAAGAAAAGACAACAACTTATCATAATAACCATTAACATTTAACAAACCTATAGGTTTATGGTGAATGTGCAGTTGGGCCCAAGAGGAAATATGAAAGTTCTCTTCCAATGTGCCTAGGCCATCTGGTAAAGCAATGAAGGCATCAGCATGGTTAAACATTGCATTCATTCGAGACGACATTGTGGAGACCTAAAGTTCCTCTCCAATTGTTTTTTCAATGATGTCCCCTTGTGCTAAAACTTCGGGGACGACCCCTAAAACTTGACTACCTCCTAAAAATGCAGTTATTGACACACCTCCCATTAGCCCCAGACTACCTCCCCCATACACTAAATGAATCTTTCTCTCAGATAGCACCTAACCAAGATGATTTGTTGATTCTAAAAACTCATTTTCTTTCCCAAGACTAGATCCACCAAAAACACAAATATTTCTTATGTGATGACCTGAGGAACTTGCCATTTCTACACACTTCTATATTTGTCAAATGTATGAGTTGAGTAGAAATGAAAGGAAGGAAGAGAGGATCTTATAGATGAGAAATTAAAAAGACAATCATGCCACCTATATCGTAGGCTAACTGGAGTCTCACACTCTCTCTCTCTCTCTCTTTATTTATTTATTTATTAATTTTTTAAAAAAGCATGTGTATGTACAGGTAGTTGTGATTGTGGCTCACATCTTCCCTTGGTTTTATGTCCAAGAACAGCTTAAACACCCTCTATGGGTCGAGGATAGGCTTCCCAACCAGTTTTCTTAAAAACTAGCAAACAAGGTCTTTTTAGTCAAATTCCCAAGATTATATCAAGCATGTTCTTTATGAAAATGGGTTCATAATTCATGAATCACATGATACTTATCTCGCCTATGATGAGACTTAAGAGTCAATAGAAGATTATCTAAAGACTCTCTGTGTTTTGAAATAAATCCCAACTTTTGACAATTTTCACAAGTTTTGCGGGATCCATGTGATTCCTTGAATAAGATTTCTATAGTCGTTTTTTTATAAGAAATGATCCCCACGTGCCTTAGAGTGATAAAATTTAATGACATTAATTACCTCATTGTAGGGAATGCATCTTTGAAATATTTGATTAGGACAATAATTGAATAAGTAATAGTCATCCCAATAAAATTTTTGCATCTTACTAAAAAAATTTCTTTTGTCTTCGGTACTCTAGTGAGCTGGCAAAAATCCTGAAGTAAGAAAATTGATATTTTTAGCAAACCAAGGCGTCGAACTAAGAGAAAGTAGAGATTCATTAGGAAAGTAATCATCGATTGGTGTGATATTGGGTGTTGAATATGTTGTCACTTTTGATAAAAGATCCGTTGACATGACTAAAAGATTGATGTCTTCGCCCAAGTGCAGGAGTGTCAAAGTAATAAATAACCCAGCAAGACCGGGGTCGAACCACAGGGAGGTTAATTGTACAAATTATAAATAACAATAATACAACAACAATAACAACAACAACAACAATATTAATAATAATAATAGTAATACTAATACTAATAATAATAGTAATACTAATAATAATAATAATAATAATAATAGTAAGACTAATAATAAT